>NC_069499.1:1098730795-1098915795 GCF_027579735.1 Bombina bombina
CACTAACGCTCACTAACTACCACTAACTGACGCTCACACTAACAACTATCACTAATAACTCCCACTAACTCACTCACGCTCCCACTAACAGACTCTCTCCCACTCCCACTAACTCCCACTAACTCACTCACTCTCTCACGCTAACACTACCAACTGACTCTCTCACGCTAACACTACCAACTGACTCTCTCACGCTAACACTACCAACTGACTCTCTCACGCTAACACTAACTCACTCTCAAAAATTCTCAAACTCTCTATTCTTAAATCTCCAAAGACCCACCAGCAACACAGTCAAAGAAGCCATGCTTGTGTGGTGCTTATATACCCTGTGTAAATGTTTAATGATGTCCCAATTTCCATTGTAATTAGTGTTCAGGTGTGCTTTATTAGCAATTAATATTATTGCAATGTGTATTAGGTGTGTGAATTTGCGCATGCTCATTTAGAGTTGGTATTTGTGGAATGTGTAGAATGCGATGATGTCATAGTGTTCGTTTTCGCTTTCATTGTCCAAAAGTATTCTTTTTAAATGTGAATTTGCGATGGTGTGTTCTTCGTGAAGTGTTGTATATGTATGTTTTTCATAATATATAATGATATTGAATGCGATTTTGTTTCTAGTGTATGTATATATTTTTTAATCCTTGTTGTTATTGTGCGATTTTCCGCATCTTAAAGTATATGCGTATTCCCCGTATAAATAGTATTAAAACTTCCCCCGCTTGTGAATGTGTAATGCTTGTGTGCTTTGTTGATTGATTGTTGTTGTGACATTTGCGGCGTGTTCTTGTTGTGCATGATGTGGTATGCGTCATATGACCGAGCTGTGCGTATTCTCGCGAGATCGAGTGTTAGGTGAAAAAAGGCAATTTATTTGATTTCCCATTGATCTCTATGGGAGACTGTCTAACGCGGGCAGGATTACGCGTGTGACATACACGCGTTAGGAGCATCGTTAGATGGTCTTATATTAACTCTAAATACCGGAGTCAAACAATGACGTGCGTTAGACATAAACACGCGTGGCGTTAACAGCCCATCTACCGCCGAACTCTAAATCTAGCCGACTACTGTCATGGTAAAGAACCCATTTGTAGCAAAGAATGTAATGAGTTGTTTTTTTGTATTGTTTTTTTAAACCTGAATCATGAAACTTTAATTTTCTATGTCCCCTTAAAGAAACAGCATAAAATGACAACTTTCGATAAATATTTTAACACTGAGAGAAGCAAGACAAGGATGCCCACTCTCATATCTCCCATATACAACACCAGACCTTGGATCTGTTTTGCTGACTGCTGTAGCTGCTAGTATCAGAGTAAGGAGAGGGTTAGTGCACAGTTCTATACACATCATAAAGTGCTCTTTTTGTTCACAGCCATTTAGTTGTTTTTTACTTTATCAAGCATTAGGAAATGTTCCATTATGAATTGTTTTTTTCAGTGCTTTTATTGTAAAAGTAAACTCAGTGATTATTGATTGATATATTGTACTCAGTAACTTTGAGAAAAGCAAAGGGACAACATTATTTATAATGCTGGTAAATTGTGTAGCCTCCTATTGTGAAAACTAGAGAATTTACATGACGATTACAAATGTTACCTGTTATGAGGTGCAGAGGTAGCGGTACTTAATACTGGTGAGTACCCAAACTAAAAGCCCTGGTTTTATTAAATATAACCCCATAAATGGCATGAATGTCCCCTTGAGAACTGCCAGAACGTGACAGCTGAGACCAGAAAAACTCACGTTTTATTTTGGCTTCTGCCTCTTCATTTTTCTCTTCCAATTCTTTAGGAGCAAACTTCATGAGATGAGAGACAACTGTGGACCCAACCATTACAGAGCGGCCAAAGGCGCGTTTCTCCACAACAAAGATACTTAGTGGTGGGTGAAGATAAACCTGCTCTGGAAGCTCCTGAAATTATGGTGAATGGAAAGTTTAGCAATAACACTGGTTAGAAAATTCCAAAAAAAATAACATTTATAGATTATAAAATTTAAAGCCCCACAAATATTTATGGTTAACTAGGCAGTTAGGTAACATAGACCAGTTTGAAAGAGTATAAATATATAAAAATGCTCAGAATATGTTAGTGATGTATTTTGGCTGTAAATGGTTGACGGTGTACATGATGACTTTTCATAAATAGGTGACACTGCAGAATTAGATGTGTGTCTGGTTCTCAATTCACAATGATACACTCATGATACACTCTGCTATATAATAAAGAATGAGAGAATAATTCAGCTTTATATTCATATAGATTACATGTTTTTTGTGATTACCCACCCAAGATGGGTTTTTAGTTAATGATGTTATGCTTTGTATTTACCAGTCGGGTGAAGTATGTAGCTATATGGTACAGGTATACATCCAATTTCTATGTATTTCATTTTCTTTTTCTTTATAATATATTAAGATGACCTGAATAATTATCCAGCTGATGAAACTGAGCTAGCGAGTCCCTCATGTATTTATTGGCACAACTATGACTGTAAAAAGGTGTACTTACCACATTCACAGACTTAACCAGCTCTGTAAAATTGGGGAATTCTTTGTAGTTCAATATAACTTCAGATTCTACTTTTTTCCCAGCACACTCAATACGGACCTGTGGTTGGTCCACTTCAAAGAGGTTAATCCTTTTCAAATCTCTCAGTCCCCAGAAAAGAACCTAAGTAAGGGAATAGAGGTTAATCCTTTTCAAATCTCTCAGTCCCCAGAAAAGAACCTAAGTAAGGGAATAGAGGTTAATCCTTTTCAAATCTCTCAGTCCCCAGAAAAGAACCTAAGTAAGGGAATATAATTAGAAGCAGAGAGAGAACTATAGGTGAGCAGCTATTTCATTATAATCAGGTACACCTGTCGTCCACTTGACTGTAACTTCTCTATTGTACTTGTAGTCCTGTTAACTATTGTGATTTTTTTTACACAAACAATCAGAGGAAAACCCACTGATTTCAAAATAATACACTTATTAGCTCTTTCTTTTTATATTGCTTGAGTAGTGATATTAGTGCATATGTTGTGTTTAGTGTAACTTTATTTCACAGACTTTTTGTTTAAAACCATTTCTTTTTATTAGTCATGTTAAAACATGGGAAAAATTAAAAAAACAACATATTGTATCACTGGTGCAAAATATAGTCACTGTTTTGTGATAGTAATAGGATTAACAAACATAAAAGTAGCCAGTGTCTGTGCAGTCCAAGATTTAACCCTCAAATAAGAAAATTGAGAAACTGCTTGTATAATTGTGTTCATAGGAATCAGTCAAATTTGACTTGTAACAAAGTAGTTGATACAATTTTTTCTAATTCAATGCAGATTGGTTGACTGTGTTTTAACAACTCGAAATATATAGAGCTCAATTCAATCTCTGCTATCAGTAGAAGATAAATTGAATAAGAGACATGTAATAAACTCATATATAACCTGTAAGACAGAAGGAGTTATATATATGCATTATAATGCAAATGTAATTTGATCTACGTGGGTATGACCACCAGAATACTGAGAATAAGACTGGGTGAACATCTACTAACCAAGAGTGCAATAAATTACCAGTGTAGCTCTACATTTCAATCATTCCATCAATGCAATTCCATCAATACAAAACTAAAAATGTAAAATGTTGTGGCCTTCAATATAATTCAGCTCATACAAAGCGGAGATTAAATTGAGCTCTATATATTTCCAGTCTTTAAAACGCAGTCAACAAAACTGCATTGCATTAGAAACAATTGTATCAACTACTTTGTTATCTTAAACTACAACTGTAGTTGTTACTTTTATACTTAGTATGCAAGTCAAATGTGACTGCTTCCTATGAACACTTGTGGATTAAATCTGGGACTGCACAGATATTGGCTACTTCTATGTTTATCAACCTATTACTATCACTAAACAGTGACTATATCTTACACAAGTGATACAATATGTTGTTTTTTTAATTTTCCCATGTTTTAACACAACTAATAAAAATAAATGATTTTCAACAAAAAGTCTGTGAAATAAAGTTACTGATTGTTTGTGTAATTTTTTGTGAATATTAATACACAGCACCTCAAGGCCAAGTATATAATTTGAAATTATATAATACAATAAATTGGCCTATAGTCATTTCACTAGGTGGTGCCACTGGTCAATTCTGTTTAAAACTGTTAACTATTGTGTTTGCAGGTCTGCTACCTGCATATTGTGTCTGCTAATCTGTTACTTGCCACCGGCACCTGGCCTGCTTCCTACCTACATTACCTAATGGTCTGCTACCTCCATACTGTACTACCTGGCCTGTTATCTGCCTGCTACCTGCCTATAGTACCTAATGGTCTGTCTCCTCTCTACTGTATATTCTGGTCTGTTACTTACCTATTATCTGCCTATAGTGCCTGGTGACGTGCTAATTTACTTGCTGGTCTGTGACCTGCCTATAGAACTTGCTCTGTTACCTTCCAGCCTCTACTTGTACAACAGACCTGTTGGCTTTTACCACCATATTGTCGCTGCTGTTCATATTTATTACCATTATTTAACATTATAATGATGTGGTGGCCCCACATTTGTTTGCACTGGGGCCCACTAATTTATTTGTTCTCCCACTGATTAGAAGAAATAGCAATACTCTTTAATCTAAACTTAAAAATGGTGGCAAAATTAGGTAATTTGTATTAGTGAGTTTGAGATAAGAATGCCAACTAATAGCTGGGAATACAAAACAGATATTAAAGCACATATATTAGGAAGGTAAATTGATACATTTGTTCAGAGCTTAATTTTTTCAGGTTATTTTTCCTGGTCTGAGGCCCGATCCAATATACGGCGCAGGTTTCAGCGTAAGCGCAGAAACCCGCGCCGCCCATAATTTTACTTCGCACATCGGGGTATTACATATACGGCGCCAGCAGTTCCTAAGTGGCGTAAGTCGGATAAACTGGCGACGTTCAGAAATGTGCGCAAATACACATTTCTGTCGTTGCCAGTAACTTACGCCAGTATTATGTCCGCAAAAAATCTCAATAAAGAGTAGTTTTATGCAAATGAGGATAACACACGTAAAATCTAAACTGTTATTACATTAAAAATGCGACACGTAATTACGAAATTCAAAAATCCCTATAGAAACGCATGCGCAGCCACAATTTTCTTGCGTGTGTTTGGATTGTTCGTTGAGCTACAACACACGGCCCAGCAGTGGAGGTTAAGTGAGAGTAGAAAGAGAGGCGCAAACAGAAGAAATAGTTAGGTCGCATTGGTGGCTTGAGTAAGCTTGTACACTTACACATATTCTGACATATTGCATACATTGCATACATACATATACAAATACATCACACTTTTTTTTTCTAACACCTCACATATATTTTATTTTATTTTTACAGTGTGATAGGCTGAGTGTTTGGTTGTGATTGTGTGTGACTGAACTGGCAGTGAGTGGGAGTGTGTGTAGTGTAATTAGTGTGAGGATGGCAGGGAGAGGTAGGGATGAGTCAACAAAATGTAACCATCAGAAAGATAGTAACAAAAAACAAAGGCGCCCTCCACAGGCTGTCGTAGAGGATAGATGATCACCAGGGTCAGCTCTTCTTAAGAATGGATGGAAAATCTGAGAAAAAAATGAAAGAGAAGAAGGCGCTCCAATGGTGCAGAATGTTAGATCTTCCCCAGAAATTATCCTCTTACAAGTAAATGGGTACTCACAAATGGAGCGCACTATAATGCAGTGCTATTCTTGCAAGCTGGAGTATTCAGAGCCCACCAGCTAGCTCCCACCAGATTCGATGTAATCTTGAGTCTGGGATGAAAGAACAAAAAAGGGTAGGGGAACAGGGAGACTCCAATGGTGCAGATGATCACTAATGCTTTCAAAGCCCCCAATATGTGCCCCTTCTGTGATGGAATACTCACATATGCTGCGCACTATAATGCAGTGCAAGTAGTGCAAGCTGGTATATCAGAGTCTACCAGCTGACTCACTCCAAAGAACAGGATCCACAGCCTAGCAAAGGATATGAGTCCCCGAAATGAAGCTCACAAACCCAAAAAATATATAATTTAAAATATCCCAAGGCAAGGGATATATTTTATTAAAAGTAGTATAAAAACAATACAAGAAATTCTGCTACACGTTTCAAGATGCTGCTGGCACCTTTTCATCAGGCATCCAGGACAGGGACAGAGGGTGCACATGGGGACAGAAGGGGGGAGGAGGGAGAGGATAGGGAGGAACCCACACTGCCAGGGACATCACAGGGAGGAAGCCAAGTGGCCATGGAGGATGAGAGGCAGAGTTCTCATAACTTCACATTTGATGAAAATGTTGCCCTAGTCCAGGCTGTCATGGACAATTATAGGGACCTCTTTGGGCAGGAGAAGGGCAAAAGAAGTGCTAAGAAAAGAAAGACTGCATGGCTGGTGGAAGAGGATGCCGTCAACAGTGTGGCCACGCAGAGGAGGACTGTAGAGGGCCTTAAGAAGAGGTGGAATGACTGCAAGAGGTGGGTGAAAGAGAAGATGGGGCAGGAAGCTGTCCACCAGAAGGAAACAGGCAGTGACCCAGCCCTGGAACTAGATTACAACACCTGGCAGGAGATGATACGCAGGTCCCTGAGTATCACAGCAGTCCGTTGGCTTCCAGGGGCTCATGACTCAGGGGTTGCAACCACAGCACATCATGCTGGTGAGTAACATCACACACGCCTGTATTATATGTAGTTGCGATACAATATCCTGTAATATTACACATTCATGGACATGATGAGGAGCATGGTATTTGGAGTACTAACAAAAACATCTACAATTATACTTGACATTACTGCTACATAACACAATGCAATTCATGATGTGAGGTGGAATAGTGCAATAGTAACATGTCCCAGAGTAACACAGGCCACAAGCCACATGTAGAGTTTTCATTAAATAGACACTATAGCCATCCCAATACATTTAGCTCAATAAAGCAGGTTTGGTGCCTAGATCAAGCTAAAGTAAATTGTGTGACCATAGTGTGTGATGCTACTGCCATTGCCATATGACCCCTGGCAAGATTCCTGGCCAGAGGAATATCCTTCCTTTGGTTTTGAGGGGGAGCCAAGACAGCCACAAAGGGTCCATGTATTTACACCCCCCAAACCACAATCTCATGTCAGCTCCACCATCCTCTTCCATGGGACGAGCTCCACCATCCTCTTCCATGGGATGAGCTCCACCGTCTGCAGATGGAAATACAGCAGAAACTACAGCTTCCCCTCAAGCAGCAGAATATACAGCTGCACCTGCCTCTCAAGCACCAGAAGATACAGCTGAACCTGCCCCTCAAGCACCAGAAGATACAGCTGCACCTGCCCGTCAAGCACCAGAAGATACAGCTGCACCTGCCCGTCAAGCAGCAGAAGATACAGCTGCACCTGCCCGTCAAGAAGCAGAAGATACAGCTGCACCTGCCCGTCAAACAACAGAGGATACAGCTGAACCTGCCCCTCAAGCACCAGAAGATACAGCTGCACCTGCCCGTCAAGCACCAGAAGATACTGCTGAACCTGCCCCTCAAGCACCAGAAGATACAGCTGCACCTGCCCGTCAAGCAGCAGAAGATACAGCTGCACCTGCCTGTCAAGCAGCAGAAGATACAGCTGCACCTGCCCATCAAGCAGCAGAAGATACAGCTGCACCTTCCCGTCAAGCAGCAGAGGATACAGCTGAACCTGCTCCTCCAGCGACTGCCAGCCCTGTTGCTCAAGAGCCTGTGGATGCATTGTATTCTCCCCTGGGTGAGGAATACATTGTACTCCAGAGGAGGCTCATAACAAGCACTGAGAACATACAAAGAGGCCAAGAGAGGTTCTTCAGGAGCCAAGAGAGGTTCTTCAAGAGCCAAGAGAGGTTACACAAACGTAGCATAGAGTTTCAGAATGACATGGGCAGCAGGGAGAGCATCCCCAGCAGCAGGGAGAGCATCCCCAGCAGCAGCAGCAGCAGCAGGTAGAGCATCCACAGCAGAGGCTTGTAGGCCTTCCAGCACCCATTGTGCCCCACGATGCTGTCTCTCCAAATATTGTAGGTAAAACAAGGGAAACATGGTGGCTAATGAGTGTGTGCATTGTCAGGTGTTTTAAGGCTGCAGGTGAGAGGTTGTGCTGTTTGTGATTTGTTTGACACACTTGCAGAGGGAGGATTTGCGGCTTATATATATGTGATTGCGCATGCGTTTGGTTTTTGTTAGGCCTTCCATGGAGTTACGCTGCTTTTTTAGTCAGTGCAAGAGTTGCTCCGTCTGCCATGTGTGGCGAGATGAAAATGGAGTAGATTTTCTCAATTCTGCGCCCGTAAGTACTTGCGCTGTATATTGGATACCGATTTGCGACGCAGTTCTATGTTAACTTATGGGAGTAAAAATTGCGGGCGACGGGTGAAATATACGCGCGTAACTTGTACAGTATGTTATGCTTTATATGTGATACCAAAACAGCACAAAAACCGGCGTCGCCGGCTTTTGCGGGCGAAGCTGCATATTGGATCGGGCCCCTGATTTTTATTATTTTGTCTATACATATTACAGCTAATTTCCCAGTGTTTTGTTTCCTAATCAGCAATAAAGCTGCCCCCTCAGTGCATTCTAGTTTTTGTAATAACCATACTAAATCCAGCTTTGCAGCATGATTTGTTAGACCTTTTAACAGAGCATTAAAATAAACAACAATCACTCAACGCCCAATTAATATGAAAACTCAAATATATGCTGACAACTGCTCTCACTCCCCATGGTTAATCCCAGTGAAGTCATCTAGAAATACAGTGTTATTATACAAAATGCATAAAAAACAACATTTTGTTCTTTAAAATGAAGTCAATTGTCTTTAACCTAATTATTCTGCCACATCCTTGATTTTAAACAATATAAGTGTTAAACTGGTGTAAGTTGTATTATCACTGATAATAGCTTTTTTCAGTTGTTTTTTATATATACAATAGCAGAGCTAGTAAAAATAGAGATATTCCCAATCATTTGGGATTATGATAACAAAATATGCTCCCTATTGGATCTTACATATTGCTTTAATATATCTCTTTCTCATCCCAGAGCAAACATCTTCTTAAATATTTACCTCTATCCTGAATTCCTTGAGCACTGGGCGGATTCCTGCAGGGATAATGAATCGCTCGGACTCTTCTTCCATAAACTCAGGTTCTTTGGGGTACACATAATCAGGTATGGTTGGCTAAAATGTTATAATAGGATAACACATTATAAAACATGTATAGTGCTGGAAGCTTCCTAAACCTGCATATCCGCAGCTTTTATAATAATAATCAACAGCACTGTTATGTGTCATTCCAAAAATACCTTAAATGCTTAAAGGAACATTATACTTTAAATTCTCTCCTCTTATGTGTACCCAATGATTCATTTTACCCTGTCACATTGTAATAAATATTTTTTAGATTGGTCCTTTGCCCTTATTTAGCTACTTTTCCTTTTGCAACCACCACCTATACTAACATTTCCAGTCCTGTAGTACTTGTCTATAAAAAAAAAGCTACGTAAACAAGAGTCATCTGAAGAAATCAGCTTCTCAGCAGGGAGGAGAAAGACGAGCTCATTTGAAAGGGTGCTCCTGCAGCTGCTTTAAATAAAATTAAAGGGACAGTCTACTCCAGAATTTGTAGTGTTTAAAAAGATGAATAATCCCTTTATTACCTATTACCCAGTTTTGCATAACCAACACGGTTATATTAATATGCTTTAACCTCTGTGATTAGCTTGTATCTAATCCTCTGCAGGCTGCCCCCTTATTTCAGTTCTTTTGACAGACTTGCATTTTAGACAACCAGTGCTAACTCATAAATAACTCCACAGGAGTGAGCACAATGTTATCTGTATGGCACACGTGAACTAGCGTTGTCTAGCTGTGAAAAACTGTCAAAATTCACTGAGATAAGAGGCAGCCTTTAAGGTCTTAGAAATTAGCATATAAGCCTATCTAGGTTTAGGTTTAGCTTTCTACAAAGAAGAGAACAAAGCTAATTTGATGATAAAAGTAAATTGTAAAGTTGTTTAAAATTAGTTCCCTATCTGAATCATGAATGTTTTATTTTTACTAGACTGTCCCTTTAATTCTTCTCAGTATAATGCCCCTTTAAATCAACTTTTGTGTTAGCTTTAGTGAAAATTATATTCTAGGTCCTGACAAATCTTTGTTCCCTCTGTCTCATTAGATCTGCCTAACTGAGCTTACACATATTGGTTAAAATGTATTTGCCATTGAAATAGATGCATTCTCCTAATGTTGAAAAACAAATATGCAATTCAAGTGTCCTTACATACAACTTAACAGTTATTGGTATTAGTGAAAGTAACATTACCCTTCTACAGAGAGTAGCTCCAAAAATTGCTGCTACGTGTTTTAGCATAAAGCCGTAATCATAGCTGATTGAATACACATGTGAGAAACTTTTTAAATGGACTCTGCTACACCATTGGTTAAAAACAACAAGCCCTGCTAAATATAAACTTGTTGGATGTAGAAGATAGTACAAAGAAATGATAAACTGATTTATTTTTATAAACCTTTTATAGACAATTTGCTTTTGGTTTGGAGAGGGAGTGAAGTTAATCGCAATAATTTTGTAGACTGAATCAATTGTAAAAATCTTAATTTGAAGTTTACATTTGAGTTCCCAAAATTATTGGTTAATATTTTGGAAATAACTTTGGCAGGTTACATTGATGGTACAGTAAAAAGTAAGTGCAAGATTACAACTTGCGTGTATATTACAAGTTGAGAGTAAATGTGTTCACTCAAGCTCAAACTAATTTAGCATGTGCCGAGTTTGCACAAGTGGAGACCTAGCATAAAGAGTAAAGGTTAAAAAGAAATGTGCACCAAACACCACATAAATACATTAAATTGTTACACTCATATATACTCTATCTGATTAAAATTGCTTATATATACACATATAAACAAATATACACACACCTTAAAAAAAAGAAAACATTTTTTTTTTTCCATTTTTCGAATTTAATATTTTATGTTTTTTACTACGTATTTACTGTAAATATTTTACATTCCAATGTTCTTCAAAAATTTTAAAATGTTCTTTGTAGTTTTAAATATATATTTCTATATATCTGTATATATCTATACCGGTATATATTCATATAAATATATAGGTATAGATATTAGACATGTGCATTTGTTTTATAATGAATGCACATTCATCACGAAAATGGGATTTTTGTTTTCATAAATGAAAATCCAAATGAATGCACCAACTAAAATTAACGAAAACAACAAAATACTTTGTTATGTATTCGTTTCCTTTAAAAAACTAATTTAAGGGTTAAATATTTAACCCATTCCTCTTCTTCATGCTGCCACCCTAAATTTGTTCCTTATTATATAATAAATGTTTTAAGTTTTATGTAAGGACACTTGAATTGCCTATTTGCTTTTTATGCATTGTCAGTATATTTTGAGTGTCAAATCGGCCTCCTTTTGGGTGCAAGTTGAGCCCCATTCATTTTGGTTTGCTCGTTCTTACATACCATTTCAGTCTCCTTGCAAAATGAAAGTAGAGCCCCAATATGTATGGGATTGCACTAATGTGTCTATCGGTCTAGTCGTGTGAGTCTGTCATCACAGGGTTGCATCAGCAGAGGAGTCATCTACTTGGATTCTGGCTCCTTGAAGTTATACTTTGCCCCGGCTGATTACTAGCCACATCCCAGCTAGGGATGGGCGAATGTTTTGCAACATTTGAAAAATGAAACGAATTTTAACACGTGTACAACATTCTAACATTTGTTTAATGTAATAGTATTTCTAATGCTATCTTTAAATGTAATATTTAATTCAGTTTTTTAATAATTTTATTCAAATTATGCAAAATTCAAATTCAAAACATTTGAACCAATATATTTGCAATAGCATTTTGAATGCTCTTTTTAAGTTTAATATTCAAATTATGCAATATTTGAAGTAGAAAAATTTGAATCAATATATTTGTATCTATTATGTATCAATTTACTAAATTCCCTACCTCATGAACTATTGAACTTCTGGATAGTACTTGTTAAATCGAATATTACATTTGAAATTTTGAATGTGGATATTCGATATAATTATAAACATTCGAAAACTAAAGTAACATTCGATAACTGGAAACAACAATCGATTGTCCAAAATGAATGTCTACAGGACTATTAGTGCTACCAAAAATAATTTCACTTTCACCACATTTGTCCATCCCTAATCCCGGTATTGATATATACTCCGCAACATACACAGGTCGCCCTGGCAGAGGACCTAAATACTTATCCATTCAGTAGATGTTGTTCCTTTCCCATCAAAGACATCTGCTAACCCAGTGTGGCAGTATGTTTGTTTGACCCTTCTTATTCATGCTACTTTGAAAGCGTCTATTGAGTACGCACTATATGGATATAACATATTGGGCTCTTGCATCTTACACCTTGTTATTTATTCAATTAAACACTAATTTAGACTGATATTTTTACACAATATGGTATCTTCAAGTGATACATATTCTCCTAATGTTTCTCAGAAAGTAATGCTTTAAGAGTGTTGGCTACAGAATCAGCATAGTGAAAGCTGCAAGTAGGGTTGGATAGGGTTTTCTAAGTGCCTTTCTCAGTATAGTGAAACATTCAGTTCTGAAAACATTCTATTATGCATAAAAAAAGCATCAATTAATGGAACATAAAACTAAAATAAAAATACAATTATGCATTAGTATACTGAGACAGTAATTATATACAGTGTCATCTGTCTGCTACTTTAGATAATCTTCTCTACAAAACTCACCTCCAGATACTTTTTGTTATTCAGTTCTATTAATTCAAATGTTGCTATTAGTTCACCAGCTTCCATATTTCCCTTGAAAATGTCAAAAAATTGCAGGGCTGGCTGTGTATATTTTGGCTCTCCCTCTTCACTGTCCTCATCTTCCAGGAGTGTGACAATGGGAGTAGCAAAAGCACGGCCCAGGTACTCAGGTGCTCCCTAATATAGGGTAAGAGACGGCAGGGGTGTGATAAGCATAAAACGGTAAAAGTCGCTACAAAGTCTTTTGATAATACTAATTCTTGGCAAACTGCTAAAAGTGCAAGTCTTAGAGTGTTGTATTTATATGAGTTTAAAAAAAATGGCAGAAGACAGAGGGAATAAACTGACAAAAAAGATAAAGGACATTTAGATTTGACACAGTATTGATAGAGTAGAGTAAGAGAACACAATTCAACCATTACTAATAGCAAATAATTTAAATGTATTATGGAATAATGATAATAATACTAATATTAGTAAAACATTAATAACAGGATGGCTAGTAACAATCCTTAGGACTATTTGTATAATGGCATACACTAACTTACAATAAACTGTATAGTAGACAGCTCAATAAGTTGGCTACTGATAAAATTAGCGTGTAGAAAATACCCTTTTAACCTAAAGGGAGAGGTGGGAAAGAACTGGAGGTGACAATCACAAACCTAAATCCAAATAAGCCTACGTATAGGATAAGGTAGTGCCTAATGCCAAATATAATATTATAATTGAGAAGAGAGAAAGAACAGGAGCATTAATATGGCACACTTGGGGGGATTGTCCTCTCATACATGAAGGGTTGGCGATATGTAGTGTAGTAAAGTGTATTAATTAAAACTTAACATTTATTAAAGAATATATAAAATATTATCAATGTTGTGGACCATGCCACTTTTAAATAAAAAATAGATTTTGTCACGTAATCTTAACAAAGAAAGAAAATAACTATAAATAAATATAATAAAAAGAAAAAAGAAAATAAGTGCACTGTAAGCTCTCTGTTATAGGAGTAACCTCCTATCAACTCCAAAATTAAGTTAGCATATATTGAACCAGGGTAAATAAGTATTAATTAGCTATAGATTCTGTTAGGGACCGCAGCGAGCTTAGAGGGAAGTGTAGGAGACGTAACTATTGTCTAATATACTTCTATTGCCTTAAGTGGTAATTCAAATATTATCCATCTCCACACTCTCCTTATCGTAAGCTAGGCTGCGCAATTACACCTAAGTAGGTGCCCTAAACGAGGGCCAACAATTTACCTATAGTTATACAAATTTAAAAAAAAAACTAATACCCGGAAAACTATATTTAAATACCAATTCTCAAGAGAGCAGCAGTGCGAATGGCCTAACGCGCGTTTCGCATACACTTTTTCAAAGGTCAGCCTTTGAAAAAGCGTATGCGACATGCGCGTTAGGCCGTTCGCACTGCTGCTCTCTTGAGAATTGGTATTTAAATATAGTTTACCGGGTATTAGTTTTTAAAAAAAAATATGTATAACTATAGGTAAATTGTTGGCCCTCGTTTAGGGCAAAATTGCGCAGCCTAGTTTACGATAAGGAGAGTGTGGAGACGGATAATATTTGAATTACCACTTAAGGCAATAGAAGTATATTAGACAATAGTTACGTCTCCTACACTTCCCTCTAAGCTCGCTCCGGTCCCTAACAGAATCTATAGCTAATTAATACTTATTTACCCTGGTTCAATATATGCTAACTTAATTTTGGAGTTGATAGGAGGTTACTCCTATAACAGAGAGCTTACAGTGCACTTATTTTATTTTTTATTTTTATTATATTTATTTATAGTTATTTTCTTTCTTTGTTAAGATTACGTGACAAAATCTATTTTTTATTTAAAAGTGGCATGGTTCACAACATTGATAATATTTTATATATTCTTTAATAAATGTTAAGTTTTAATTAATACACTTTACTACACTACATAATCACCAACCCTTCATGTATGAGAGGACAATCCCCCCAAGTGTGCCATATTAATGCCCCTGTTCTTTCTCTCTTCTCAATTATAATACTGATAAAATTAGCATTGGGAGCTACATATGAATGACTGGTCTCAAGCCATGCTGATATGGTTTTATAGGAGTTGGTTTAACTTAAAGGAACATGAAACCCATGATTTAGGTAGAACATACCATTTTAAACAACTTTCCAGTTTACTTCTATTATCAAATTTGCTTCATTCTCTTGGTATCATTTGTTGAAAGAGCAGCAATGCACTACTGGTTTTTAACTGAACACATGGGTGAGCCAATGACAATCGGTTTATATATGCAGCCACCAATTAGCAGCTAGAACCTAGGGTATTTGCTGCTTCTGAACTTGCCTAGATAAACCTTTCAGCAAAGAATAACAAGAGAAGGAAGCAAATGAAATAATAGAAGTAAATTGGAAAGTTGTTTAAAATTGTATGCTTTGTCTAAATCATGAATGTCTAAGTATGAATTTACTGTCCCTTTAAAGTGATGGTAAACTTTCCTCTTTCTTAAACAGATCCAGAATGTTAGCAATATTTTTGAAGGAGTTTAATTAATCAGTTGCAATGAAGATCCGCTTTAAAGGAACAGTAAATATAGTACATTTGCATAGTCAACAAATGCACAATAAGACAATGCAATTACACTTAGAGGTAGATTTATCATAGTGCGAGCGGACATGATACGATGTAGCGTATCATGTCCGCTGCACATCGATAAATGCTGACAGCATACACTGTTGGCATTTATCATTGCACCAGCAGTTCTTGTTAACTGCTGGTGCAATGCCATCCCCTGCAGATTTGCGGCCATTGGCTACTAGCAGGGGGTGTCAATCAACCCGATCGTGTCTTTAGTCCGCTGCTTCATAACTTCTGTTTCGGGCGAGCCTGAAGGCTCACCGGAAACAAGGGGCATCAATCTCCATTCTGCGCTTGATAATTCGGCTCCATAGTCTGAACTTCAAATAAGTAGCAGATTTTTTTTCTGACAGATTCAAAGTTACGTCTATTTCCACTACCCCTATGTCATGTGACAGCCATCAGCCAATCACAAATGCATATAGGTAAATTCAATAAATTATTACATGCTCAGTAGGAGCTGGTGACTCAAAAAGTGTAAATATAAAAAGACTGTGCAGATTTTGTTAATCGAAGTAAATTGGAAAGTTGTTTATATTTTATGCTCTATCTGAATCATGAAAGTTTAATTTTGGCTTGAGTGTCCCTTTAACTTGCTTTCTAATTTAATAAAAAAAATATTTTTGTTTTTGTGAGTTAACAGTTTGAACTGTTATCCAATCGGTGTTCTAGCCACACAAAAAAATATGTGAGTGGTGTATGGCTGGAGCGCCAATTGCAGAACAAATCAAACCATTACAACTGATTAATTAAACACTATTTAAAATATGCCAACATTCTGGATCTGTTTATGCAAAGGTGAAAGTTTGCCATCACTTTAATAGACAGATTACTAGATAAGTAAAGTCATTTGTGGTCATGGAAAAAAGACAATGTGATTTTAGGGATAACACAAGAGATTTGTAGATATTGAAAAGTGTATAATACATTTGAAAGAAAATACAAATATCTATTATAACATTGTGCTCAACGGATAAAGGGTTAAGACTACAGAAAACATTTAAACCCATCTACCCTGTCTAAATTCTAGATCCAATACTTACAAACTTATCTTGGTCGTATATATTGATTATGATCATAGGAGGGTCATTGATTAAATCCTTCCTATTCCCGTCCATCACTAGATGGTCATATATCAGCAGTTCATTCCACATAGGTGCAAGGGTCTCATTAATAACCTAAAGAAGATACCACTTGTTTTAATTTTTATATTCAATAAACTTGACACAGATGCACAGTTTATGCCAAATAATATTTATGCAGACATATATTTTATATCCTTAAGGGTTGTTATTTCTTTGCTTAGAGCTGAAGATACAAAGTAATTATACAAATAGTTTAACTGGGAATGTAACGATAACAATTACACACACGTACGTACGTACGTATGTACGTACGTACATACATACACACACACACATACAGTCATGGCCAAAATATTGGCACCCATGCATTTCTGTCAGATAATGCACCACTTGGCCCAGAAAATTGTTGCAATTACAAATGTTTAGGCATTCTCGTGTTTATTTTTATTTTTTTGCATTACAGGGAGTGCAGAATTATTAGGCAAATGAGTATTTTGACCACATCATCCTCTTTATGCATGTTGTCTTACTCCAAGCTGTATAGGCTCGAAAGCCTACTACCAATTAAGCATATTAGGTGATGTGCATCTCTGTAATGAGAAGGGGTGTGGTCTAATGACATCAACACCCTATATCAGGTGTGCATAATTATTAGGCAACTTCCTTTCCTTTGGCAAAATGGGTCAAAAGAAGGACTTGACAGGCTCAGAAAAGTCAAAAATAGTGAGATATCTTGCAGAGGGATGCAGCACTCTTAAAATTGCAAAGCTTCTGAAGCGTGATCATCGAACAATCAAGCGTTTCATTCAAAATAGTCAACAGGGTCGCAAGAAGCGTGTGGAAAAACCAAGGCGCAAAATAACTGCCCATGAACTGAGAAAAGTCAAGCGTGCAGCTGCCAAGATGCCACTTGCCACCAGTTTGGCCATATTTCAGAGCTGCAACATCACTGGAGTGCCCAAAAGCACAAGGTGTGCAATACTCAGAGACATGGCCAAGGTAAGAAAGGCTGAAAGACGACCACCACTGGACAAGACACACAAGCTGAAACGTCAAGACTGGGCCAAGAAATATCTCAAGACTGATTTTTCTAAGGTTTTATGGACTGATGAAATGAGAGTGAGTCTTGATGGGCCAGATGGATGGGCCAGTGGCTGGATTGGTAAAGGGCAGAGAGCTCCAGTCCGACTCAGACGCCAGCAAGGTGGAGGTGGAGTACTGGTTTGGGCTGGTATCATCAAAGATGAGCTTGTGGGGCCTTTTTGGGTTGAGGATGGAGTCAAGCTCAACTCCCAGTCCTACTGCCAGTTTCTGGAAGACACCTTCTTCAAGCAGTGGTACAGGAAGAAGTCTGCATCCTTCAAGAAAAACATGATTTTCATGCAGGACAATGCTCCATCACACGTGTCCAAGTACTCCACAGCGTGGCTGGCAAGAAAGGGTATAAAAGAAGAAAATCTAATCACATGGCCTCCTTGTTCACCTGATCTGAACCCCATTGAGAACCTGTGGTCCATCATCAAATGTGAGATTTACAAGGAGGGAAAACAGTACACCTCTCTGAACAGTGTATGGGAGGCTGTGGTTGCTGCTGCACGCAATGTTGATGGTGAACAGATCAAAACACTGACAGAATCCATGGATGGCAGGCTTTTGAGTGTCCTTGCAAAGAAAGGTGGCTATATTGGTAACTGATTTGTTTTTGTTTTGTTTTTGAGATGTTATATTGGTTTCACTGGTAAAAATAAATAATTGAAATGGGTATATATTAGTTTTTTGTTAAGTTGCCTAATAATTATGCACAGTAATAGTCACCTGCACACACAGATATCCCCCTAAAATAGCTATAACTAAAAACAAACTAAAAACTACTTCCAAAACTATTCAGCTTTGATATTAATGAGTTTTTTGGGTTCATTGAGAACATGGTTGTTGTTCAATAATAAAATTAATCCTCAAAAATACAACTTGCCTAATAATTCTGCACTCCCTGTAGTATGACACAAAAAACTGGAGAGAAAAAAAGGCAAATCTGAGACATTCCACGCAAAACTCCAAAAATGGACTGGACAAAATTATTGGCAACCTCAATTTAATATTTGGTAGCACACTCCTTGGAAAAAATAACTGAAATCAATTGCTACATGTAACCATCAATGAGTTTCTTACACCACTCTACTGGAATTTTGGACCATTCTTCTTACGCCAACTGCTCCAGGTATCTCAGATTAGAAGGGTTCTTTTTCCTTATACATACACACACACACACACATATACATACATACACATACACACATATACATACATACACATACACGCACACATACATACACACACAAACATACATACATACATACATACATGCATACACACACAAATATACATACATACACAAACATTCATACACACACATACATACACACACACACACACATATACGCACACATACACACACACACACACAAACATACATGCACACACAAATATACATACATACACACATACATACATACATACAAATATACATACATATACACATACACACACATATGTACATACATGCATACATAGACACACAAATATACATACATACACACATACATACACACACAAACATACATACACACACAAATATCCATACATACACACATACATACACACACAAATATACATACATACACACACGTACATACATACACACACAAATATACATACTTACACACATACATACACACACACACATACGTACATACATGCATACACACAAACACAAATATACATACATATGCACATACACACACAAACATACATACACACACAAATATGCATACATACACACACACACACATACACACACACACGTACATACATGCATACATACACACACATACATACATACATACACAAACATTCATACATACACACACATACATACATACACACAAATATACATACATGCACACATACATACACGTACGTACGTACGTACATACATACACAATCATTCATACATACATACACACACACAAATATACATACATACACACATGCATACACATATGTACATACATGCATACATACATACACATACATACATACATACATAAACATTCATACATACACACACATACATACATACATACTAGGGATGCACAAGTATTTGCATGAGTACTTGTACTCATGCAAATGCACCGATACTCAAACCGATACCTCCACTTCCTACCCATATGCTATCTTGTGGCGTTTTTTCAAACTGCATGTTCCCGTTTCATTTTAAACTGGAGTGGAGACTAAACTAAAAATCGTTTAGTACTGTTCTGCCAAAACAAATTGTTGTTATTTGTATTATTATAGGAGAGATCACTGTACCTCGTTCAGACAAACCCCTGAAGTACTGGGCAGTTAATAAACAGATTTCGAGCTCTGGCAAAAATGGCCCGAAAATATCTTTCTGCCCCGTGCAGTAGTGTGGAAAGTGAAAGACTGTTCAACTTAGAGTCGAACCTCCATACACATGATTGATGTTATATAACAGCCCTACAACCCAATTGCATCACCCCTTTAAATTTAATATTTTATTGTAATATTTTTTATTTATAAACATGTTCAGTGAACTTTTTTATTATTTCATAATGTCTTTTGAATTACAGCCCTTTATAATTATAAAGAAGGAATCTTAAATAATTAGTCTGTATTGTGCTTGGTAAACTGTCACATGACATTAAAAAAAAGTATCGGTATTTGTTATCGGCGAGTATTTGAAAACAAGTATCGGTACTTGTACTCAGTCATAAAAAAATGGTATCGGTGCAACCCTTATACATACACACATACACACACAAATATACATACATACACATACACACACAAACATTCATACATACACTCACATACATACACACACACATACATACAAACATACACACACACAAGCATATACACACACAAACATTCATACATGCATACACACACACATACAATAATTTTCCTGTCTGTATGACACGCTTATTTTGTTATCTTTAATAATTATTTGTTGTAATCTTTTTTTTATGCTTGTGATGTGACACTTCATACCACTAAAGCAGTTAGAGATCTGTTTTTCAGAATATGTCTTTGCACTAAGGTGTAGACTGTTCCTTTAATTTTGATTACAAAATGGTTTTGCAATATTTTATTTGTACACAGATCTTTTGCTAGGTAGTGCTCCATTGTGGTGATATATTATGCATATTTTTGTTTTTAATGGTAAGTAAGCATTTTTCACCAGAAGTCAGAAACTTCTTATGTACAATAGGCGTACTTTAGAAACGCCCAGTTTCAGTGTTGCCCAAGAGGACTTACCTTGGTTGTCTGGCATTGGTTACCAAAGATGACTTTGGCAAATGGGTCTGACAAGCCATTGTCATCAGCTGGTAGGATGCCCCGGGCCTGGTAGATATGGGCTCGTAACTGAAAGTAACAAAAATCTAGAAGGAAGACAAAGACAGGAAAATAATAGGTGGTAGATAAAAGTATCTTCATCATTGTCACACTGGCACCAAATAGAGAGCGATAAAAAGAGGTTACAAATAGTGCACCACCAATTACACATATTTACTAGGTGGTGGTATAGTAAAGGGACTTTAAACTCAAAGCATCTTTGTAATGTATTTTTTATGTATATGGTAGAATTTTGAGTTTTCACAGACTCAAAAAGGGTTTAGTACATCGTGCAGGATTCAGAACCCTGACCCTGCATCATTCTGCACAGCAATAGCTTGAGCGGTGCACATATGTGTTATATATATATATATTTGTGTCTTATTAGGTGCAGTAAACAATAAAAAATGAACAATTCTCACAATGCGTTTCAAGGGTGTGTCACTGAACAGAAAAACCATACAACATTTGCAATCAAAATTACAATTTTAATGTGATTGTAAAGTTTAAGGAATTAAAGCCCAGTATACAAAAAATACTATTAACAACAGGGGCACTTTAATTCCTTAAACTTTACAAACACGCTTTTTCTTTTTTTTAAATACTTACCTTTTTGTTACGGTAAACAGACCGCCAATCCTCCGCCAACGTTTCCTTCTGTATTTTGCAAACCGATGACGAATCCGGCTTTCTCCAATCGTTATGTGCCCCCATTGGCATCCGGCTTGTGGAGCACACAACTATTGGAGGAAGCCAGATTTATCATTGATTTGCAAAATACAAAAGGAAAAGCAGGAGTAGGTTCGGCGGTCTGTTTACCATAACAAAAAGGTAAGTATTTAAAAAAAAAAATGTGTGTTTGTAAAGTTGTATAAATTAAAGTGCCCCTGTTTTTAAAAGTATTTTTTTATACTGGGCTTTAATTCCTTAAACTTTACAATCACTTTAAATGCATATAAAAAAAGTGTCAAATAGGTAATCAGTAGGAGGGTGTGTGTAGTGCAGAGTCACGGATGTGCGGTGCATGTGAAGCGACCCATGTGTGGAAGGACCTGCGGCTCTACAGTGTTGGCAAAGCCGAGTATGGCGTGCTTCCTAAAGTCTTTCTTACACTGAGCAAGGAGGTGCTGAGTGAGTTCACCGTATCTGCCTCTGGAGCTTGTAGCCTAGGCATTTTTTACGCAAGCAAGGTCCCACTGTGCCAGCCTCTTATAGTAATTGAAAAGGATCTGTGGGTTATACTTGGGGCTCACTCGCAATGGTTATCAGGGAGTCCATTACCTCAAACAGAGCACTCTTAGATAGGGATTGTGGAGCCCAGAGTCACCTCTATAAAGCTATCCAAGGGATGTGAACCCTGGAATCAATGGTATGAAACTAATCAATTACTTAGAGAAATTGTTAATCTTTGCAAGTGACTTTTGACGAAAGAAAACCTTTTAAGACTAATGTCTGCATATGAGAGTGCTTTAAGTTAAAATGCTCTGACTACCTTGCTGGGTGTTGATTGAGGGTAGTAAGCTTGCTAAATTTCACTGTCTACCATCTTTCAATTTCTTGCTTATTGCGGGAAAAACACAATTTATGTAAGAACTTACCTGATAAATTAATTTATTTCATGGTGGCGAGAGTCCATGAGCTTCTAACTGATGGGATATACATTCCTACCAGGAGGGGGCAAAGTTTCCCAAACCTCAAATGCCTATAAAAACACCTCCCACCTCACTCATACCTTAGGTTAACGTATAGACAAGTTAGTGAGGTGTATAAGGAATAAAAGCATAAAAAAGAGGAATAGGATAAATAATGTGCTTTATACAAAAAAATCATAACCCCCCAAAAATGGGTGGTTTTCGTGGACTTTCGCCACCATGAAAGAATATAATTTATCAGGTAAGTTCTTACATAAATTATGTTTTCTTTCATATAGGTGGCGAGACTGCACAAGCTTGTTACTGATGGGATATAATACCCAAGATGAGGAAGTCCACGAGTAACAAAAAAAAGGAGGGATAAAATAAAAACAGCTATTTCTGCTGAGAAATAAAACCCAAAAAATAAATTAAGCTTTCTTGAAAATTAAAAAAACTGAAGAACCTTTCTACTAAAAGCTGCAAAAACATCACAATGGTAAAATGTACTAAAGGTATGCAAAAAAAGACTAAGTGGCTGCTTTGCAGATTTGATCAACTGAAGCTTCATTCGTGAAAGCCCAGGGTGTGGCAACTGATCTTGTAGAATGAGCTGTAATTCTCTGAGGCGAAGACTAGCCCGCCTCCAAATAAGCTTTGTGAATCAGGAGTTTCAACCAAGATGCCAAAGAAATGGCAGAGGCTTTCTGACTTTTTCTAGAAAATAACAAATATACTAGAAGTCTTTCTGAAAACCTTAGTAGCATCAACATAATATTTCAAAGCTCTTACCACATCCAAAGAATGCAAAGATCTTTCAAGAGTATTCTTAGGATTGGGACACAAGGAAGAAACAATAATTTCCCTATTAATGTTAGAATTCACAACTTGAGGCAAAATTTTAAACGAAGTCTGCAAAACAGCTTTATCTTGATGGAAAATCAGATAAGGAGACTCACAAGAGACAGCAGAAAGTTCAGAAACTCCTCTAGCAGAAGAGATATCCAAGAGAAATAACATTTTCCAAGAAAGTAGTTTAATGTCCAAATAATGCATAGGCTCAAAAGGAGGAGCCTGCAAAGTCTTTAATACCAAATTAAAACTCCAAGGAGGAGAAATAGATTTAATAACAGTTTTTCAACGAGTCAAAGCCTGGAACAGTGAATATCAAGAAAATTAGCAATATTTATGTGAAATAAAACAGAAAAAGGAGATTTGTCCTTTCAAAGTATTGGCAGACAAACCTTTATCCAAACCATCCTGACAAAACTGTAGAATCCTAGGAATTCTAAAAGAATGCCAGGAATAATCATGTGTGGAACTCCATGAAATATAGGTTTTCCAAACCTTGTGATATATTTTCCTTGAAACAGGCTTACGAGCCTGTATCATAGTGTTAGTCACTGAGTCAGAGAAACCTCTATGACCAAGGACTAAGCGTTCAATTTCCATGCCTTCAAATTTAGAGATTTGAGATCTGGATGGAAAAACGGGCCTTGAGACAGAAGGTCTGGTCTTAGAGGAAGTGACTAAGGTTGGCAACTGGACATTCAGACAAGGTCTGCATACCAGAACCTGTGAGGCCATGCTGGTGCTATTAGAAACACATACGATTGTTCCATTATGATCTTTGAGGTCACTCTTGGAAGAAGAACCAGAGGTGGGAAAATGTAAGCAGGTTGAAAAAAACAGGGAACTAATAGAGCATCCATCATTTCTGTCTGAGGAGCCCTGGACCTGGAGAGGTATCTGTGAATTTTCTTGTTTAGACTAGAGGCCATCAGATCTATGTCTGGAAGACCCCAGATCTGCACAATTTGATAGAACACATCTGAATGGAGAGCCCACTCCACTGAATGTAGAGATTGACGGCTCCTATAATCCACTTCCCAATTGTCTACACCTGGGATATGAATCGCAGTGAATAGACAAGAGTTGGATTCAGCCCAAGAAAGTATTAGAGATACTTCCTTCATTGTTAGGGGACTGCGAGTCCCCCCTTGATGATTGACATATGCCACTGTTGTGACATTGTCTGTTTGAAAACAAATGTATGGTTCTCTCTTTAATAGAGGCCAAGCCTGAAGAGCTCTGAAAATAGTTCTAAGATATTGATTAGTAACCTCACTTTTCTAGGATTCTAAACCCCTTGTGCTGTCAGAGATCCCCAGACAGTTCCTCAATCGTTGAGACTTGAATCTGTTGTGATCACAGACCAGGTAGGACGAACAAAGGAGGCCCCTTGAACAATAAGGTGATTCTTTAACCACCAAGTTGGAGAGTGTTGACTGTTGGGATTTAAGAATATCAGTTGTGATATCTGAGTATTATCCCTGCACCATTTGTGCAACATGCAAAGCTGTAGAAGTCTCATATGAAAACGTGCAAAGGGGATGCTGCAATCATGAGACCTAAAACTTCCATGCACATAGCCACTGAAGGGAATGATAGAGACTGAAGGTTTAGACAGGCTGAAACCAATCTCAATCGTCTCTTTTCTCTTAGGGATAGAGTCATGGACACTGAATCTATCTGGAAACCTAAAAAGGTTACCTTTGTCTGAGGAATCAAGAAACTCTTTGCTGCATTGATCCTCCAACCATGTCTTTGAAGAAATAACAATAGTTGTTTTGTGTGAGATTCTGCTAAATGAAATGATTGCGCTAGTACTAAGATATCATCCAAATAAGGAAACACCACAATACCCTGCTCTCTGATCACAGATAGAAGGGCACCAAGAAATTTTGAGAATATTCTTCGTGCTGTTGCAAGGCCAAACGGAAGAGCAAAAAATTGGTAATGTTTGTTTTGAAAAGAGAATCTCAGAAATCGATAGTGGTCTGGGTGATTCGGAATATGAAGGTAAGCGTCCTGTAAGTCTATTGTGGACATGAAGTGACCTTGCTGAACAAAAGGCAGAATAGTCCTTATAGTCACCATCTTAAAAGTTGGGACTTTTACAAAACGAATTAAGTTTTCAGATCCAAAATTGGTTTGAAAGAATTTTACTTCTTTGGAACAATGAATAGATTTAAATAAAAACCCATTCCTTGTTTCTGCTGAGGAACTGGGACAATTACCCCTGAAATGCTTGGGCTTTTACTGGGTTTTTTGGTACATGGCTGAGAAAGAATCTTTCCATGGGAGGTCTTATTCTGAAGTCAATTCAATACCTCTGAGAAATAATATTCTGAATCCACTGATTTTGGACAGAGTCTGTCCAAATGGTTTAAAATAGCATTAGTCTGCCCCCCACCAGAAGAACTGGTTTGAGGGCCGCACCTTCATGCAGGTTTAGGGGCGGTATTTGGTTTCCTATAAGGTTTGGTTATTTTCAATTTGGAGATGGTCTCCAATTAGAGCCAGAGGCCTTAGGGGAAGGAGCAGTTTTCTGTTCTCTATTCTGACAAAAGGAACAGAAACAATTGGTAGCTTTAAATCTACCCCTAGATTTATTTTAGCCTCTAAAAAGAGCACTGAATTACTGACTCAAGGCATGTATACAAACAATATATAACAACTTTTACTTAAAAGTGCCCAATCCATAGCTCAGAGTGTGTTTTATTGAGAATAAATAAATATATACTTACTGTGTAAGACACCCATCCACATATAGCAGACAGCCAAACCAGTACTGAAACATATCAGCAGAGGTAATGGTACAAGAGTATAATGTCAGTCTATAAAGGGAAGCAGCAGATGAATCCCTGTGACCGATTTACAGACAGCCTTATGAATAGATTTCCCATAGGTGAAAACATGGTACCATCAGGCAATACTCCCTTCACATCCCTCAGACAAACACTGTACTTTTAGAGGAACAGGGCTTCAATATGCTTAGAAGCGCCTTTCACAGAAAAATCAAGCACATCATGCTTCACTCCCTTCTATGGAGGCAACGTTTTTAAAAATGTGGTATGAGTGAGGTGGGAGGTGTATTTATAGGCATTTGAGCTTTGGGAAACGTTTCCCCCTACTGGTAGGAATGTATATCCCATTAGTAACAAGCTTGTGGACTCTCACCACCTATATGAAAGAAAATAGTATTCTAACATCTTGGTATTGGCATATGGGTAAATATATATATATTTATATGGATTATTTAGATTTCCTTTCAGTATCTATAATAATTTTAATAATTATTATTATTTTTTAATATTTTATATTTAATATTTCAATGATGCGCTTTAAGATTACTAATTCTTTAGATGCACTAACCAGACACCACGTTAAACTAACCAGACACCACGTTAAACCTAAAGCGCAAAAGCCAAATCGTGTTAAGCATATTTTACATTCCTATGTCCTTCTCATGGAATTTTTTTTATTATTAAATGTGTGTGTATCAGTGACGTGCACTCATTGGAGGCAGGTGAGGCAGTGCCGCACCTGCCATTTGGGCCAAAATAAAAACAAATAGAGATTTTTATTAAAAAAAAGTGAATTTTTTTTTTTTTTTTTGACTTGTCAAAGTAATATTGCGCAATAGAGAGGCACTGGGTTCTGGTGTTTCTCTATTGCGCAATATTTCTAGTGTGTTTTGATATCTAGCTGCTCTGCAGCATCACCCAGTGGTGATTTGCAGGAGCAGCGCGGCAGAGAAAATAACTATATGAGGCATCTCTCATGAGGCCTCGACTGTTCCCTGGGAGACCGGCTCATCCAATCAACACTGGTGTTACTGTTGATTGACTCCCTGGCCCTGCTTAGCCTTACAACTAGTACTGAGTCTGAGACTGAGGTTTTCTGCGCATGCGCAAGGAAAGAGCAGCGCGGCGGCGGGAACAACAGCCAGTCACAGAGTGCCACTCATTCCTGCTTGACACCTCTGAGCCAAGTAGCGAATAGTGGAGGAGTAGGCTGCCCGATCTCTACAGACTCTCTCACAGACACCACATATCGCAGCTGCTGCCCCTGCCTGACCGCGAGGACCTGTCGCTCAGCTCAGCCTGTCACCGCAGTACCGCACTCATCTGCTGAAGGAAGGAGCCGAAGTGGTGTCACACTGAGTCTGTCACACTCACACAAGTAAGTCATCAAGAATGACAGCCGTGTGTGATAGTGTGATGATCAGTAGCTAGTACTAGTCTAGTACAGCCTGCTGCCAGTAATATTATCATATGTATATTTTTTATTGTGAGGCTTGGGGTTAACGTTGTATAACTTGTAAGTTGTACACTTGTACTACAAGTGTACAACTTACAAGTTATACAACGTTAACCCCAAGCGTCTTGTTCAGAGAGACAGAGTATACTATCAGTATAATCACTGTAAGTTAAAAATATACTGGGTCTGGAACGGGTAGTGGTGGGTGCCTGGCCTGCCCCCCCCTCTGCTTAAATTTAAGTGCCTGTGTGTGTTACTGTGTTTTCAACTAGGAACACAACACTTGTGTTGTGAGCGACGCAGTCTGATCCTCTTATTTGCTTAGTTAGTAAATGTATTTTGTGTATGACCCGGTCAGTGTTGTAAGTAGTTACAACACTGAAGAGGTCATACACAAAATACATTTATTAAACTTTCAAGTTGCTGGCTATGCTATCTATATCTAAGTATGTTGTTGTTTCACTTCCCAACTTTGGCAGCTTAATAAATAAATTTTAATGAGCAGCCATCTTGTGATTTTGTGCTGTGCTTATTTGCTTAATAAATGTATTTTGTGTATGACCTGGGTGGTCAGTGTTGTAACTTAAGTTACATTTATTAAGCAAATAAGCACAAAATCACAAAATGGCTGCTCATTAAAATATATATTCTTATTTTAATATATTTATTAATAGTAAAAGTTACACTACTGAGTCAGTAGTGTAACTTTTACTATTAATAAATATATTAAAATAAGAAATATATTTTAATGAGCAGCCATTTTGTGATTTTGTGCTTATTTGCTTAATAAATGTAACTTACAACACTGAGCAGGTCATACACAAAATACATTTATTAAGCAAAACTTGCAAGTTGCTATCCTAATGGTATGTTCTACTTCTCTACTTCTCTGGCTGCTTAATAAATATATTTTAACCCTTTAAGGACACAGCTTTCAGTTTGCTCAATTGTTTTATGACAGAAAAATTCCGTCATATGTCCTTAAGAGGTTAATGAGCAGCCATCTTGTGATTTAGTGCTGTGCTTATTTGCTTAATAAATGTATTTTGTGTATGACCTGGTGGTCAGTGTTGTAACTTAAGTTACATTTATTAAGCAAATAAGCACAAAATCACAAAATGGCTACTCATTAAAATATATTTCTTATTTTAATATATTTATTAATAGTAAAAGTTACACTACTGACTCAGTAGTGTAACTTTTACTATTAATAAATATATTAAAATAAGAAATATATTTTAATGAGCAGCCATTTTGTGATTTTGTGCTTATTTGCTTAATAAATGTAACTTACAACACTGACCAGGTCATACACAAAATACATTTATTAAGCAAAACTTGCAAGTTGCTATCCTAATGGTATGTTCTCTACTTCTCTGGCTGCTTAATAAATATATTTTAATGAGAAGCCATCTTGTGATTTAGTGCACATAATAAATAATTTATTATAGGCATTAGGCAGAGTAGTGGCCTCCCCCTCTGATGTAAAACTTTGTGTCTGGTCAGTGTTGTAACTTGCTAAGTTGCTATGCTATGTTCCTTCTTGTTCTCTGGCTGCTTACTAAATATATTTTACAGAATGAGCAGCCATCTTCTGATTTTGTGCACGTCATTAATATATTATAGGCAGGAAGTGGCTGTCCCCTCTGATGTTAAGCTTTGTGTCTGACTCTGACCTGTCCTGTTCAGTGTTGTAACTTGCTAGTTGCTATGCTATCTTCTCTGCTTACTAAATACATTTTACAGAATGTTTAGTAGCCATCTTGTGATTTTGTGAACACACTGCAGTAAAATATATTAAGCTTAAAGGCAGAGAAGTGGCTGCCCCCTCTGATGTTAAACTTTAAGTGTCTGACCGTGACAGTCAGACACTTAAACATCAGAAGGGGCAGCCACTTCTCTTCCTATAATATTTAATGTGCACAAAATCACAACTGGCTGCTCATTATATTAGTAAGGGCAGCAGCCAGGGAACATAGCATAGCAAGCAAGTTTCAACACTGACCGGGTCATACACAAAGTTTAACATCAGAAGGGGACTGGGGAGGCTACTACTACTCTGCCTATAATATAGTAAAAATTAACTGCACAAATTCACAAGATGGCAGCTCATTCTGTAAAAATAATGTAGTAAGCAGAGAGGATTTCAGTAGCAACATTGAATTTGCAAGCAAAGAAAATAAATAATTAAAGTGAAATTCACTTTAATTATTTATTTTCTTTGCTTGCATATTCAATGTTGCTATTGCTACTTAAATGTTCTCGGCTTATGCTTACTAAATTAAATTTACAGAATGAGCATCCATCTTGTGAATGTTTTTGCAGTTTACTGTTAGGAATTTAGGATTAATATGTGATTTGCAGCTAAATATCTTTAGTTTGAAATTGGAATAGAGCTCCCCCTGTGGCAATCATTGTGTAAATTGGCCAAATCAAGTCACATTTCTTATTAAAGGGACATTAAACACTAAATACATGCTAGATAGAATGATGCATTCAAAGAAAAGATTAGTCCATGTCTGATGACTAACATGTAGATGTATTTTTTATGTACTCATGGAACTGCCGAGTGACGTTAGTGCACTGGTCTGGTGCTGTATCTGCTTTTTTCTTACTCATTTTGAATGGGTCAACTGTAGCCTTTGAAGGCTTGGCTGTATTACTCAACTAATGAAATTACATGGAATTATTAACCTGATAATAATTACAGCCCCCAAGAATTTGAATTTTGTATTGAATCATAAATGACCTTTTTTGTGTGGCATCTTAAAAGGGGGATATGTTGTAATAAAAAAACCTTTTTAAAACAAACTTCCATTGCTGAATCAATAACATAACATACTATTTTATTTTTATGCTTCCACAATCATTTTGCTTGCTTCTCTTGCTATCCTTTGCTGAAATGTTTATCCCTGGTAAGCGCAGGAGCAACAAAGAACCTAGGTTCTAGGGGCTGATTGGTGGCTGCATATTGCATAATGCATAATGATTGTCATTGGCTCACCCATGTGTTCAGTTAGAAAACAGTAGTGCATTGCTGCTCCTTCAACAAATGATACCAAGAGAATAATTTTTTTTGGATAATAGAAGTAAACAGGAAAGTAGCTTAAAATTGTATGTTCTACTGAAATCCTGAAGGAGAAGTTTTGTTTTTCATGTCCCTTTAAGGTAAAACTCAATCATTTGTGTTAGTTTTTTTTTGGAATGAACAGCTTCTGTTACGTTATTTGCTGTTATGGATATTATTTGTTTGTGTTTGTTTGTGCTAGCTTGTTTCTGGACTACATTACTAGAATAAAGGACAAAATATGTAATATTCCTATTTATTATTGTATATCATTTATTATATTTCATTTTGTGAAAACCATAGTCAGGAGGAAAGCTAGCTAAGCAGCAGCAATGGACTACTGGTAGCGTAGCAGCTGTTGATTGGTTGCTGCACAATGCACATATACCTCTTTTCATTGTCTTATCTGATATGTTTAGCTCACACTAGTGCATTTCATTCTGTTCCTACTAACACAAATAGCATTGCATGCATCATATGCACTGTAGTCTGAATCATGAGCATAATGTTTTTGGGTTCTATGACTTTTGAAGATTATTCAGATGTCAGCTTCCATATCTCACTAAGGAGGACATTGATACACTGAAAATTTCTATGTGATCATTAGGCACAAACTAAAGTAAGTTATTTGCTGTTTTTTACACAATCTGTTTCTTTTTACGTTTAAATTCACTTTTCTTTTTCTATTGTTCTCTACCTATAATTTTTCTTTTCTCTCTTGACAGGTGTACACTTTGAAGTTACCATTTTGAAATATGGAACATCTAAAGAATTTTTCCAGACTGGATTTCCAAGCAAAACGCGAAGTCATAAATAATGGAAGACCAATGCCTGAGCTTAAAGAACTAGTTCAGCCACAGAAAAATATAACAAGGTCTTTTCAAACAGAGTGGTATCAGAGAAAAGAGTGGCTGTGTGGCTGTGCTACAAATAATCGCCTTTACTGTTTTCCATGCCTTCTGTTCACCACTACCGACACCATTTGGACAAGTACAGGATTTGCAGATTTAAAAAATCTATCCAGGGGCCTCAATATACATGAGAAATCACTCAGTCACATCCAGAATCTAATAGCTTTTAAAACCTTTGGAACTGTAAGGATTGATGCAGCTTTGAACGAACAGAGAAGATTACAAATAAACAACCACAATGCTAAAGTAAAAGAAAACCGTGAGATTTTAAAACAATTAATTAATACAACTGTCCTCCTAGCAAGGCAGGAATTAGCATTTCGTGGTAACGATGAAGGTGCAAACTCTTGGAATCGTGGCAACTATGTGGAGGTAGTATATTTTATAGCAGAGATCCATGACAAATTAGCGACACATTTGGAGACAGCCACAGTTTTTACTGGATTATCTAACAGAATCCAAAATGATTTAATAGAATCAGTCGCTGATGTCATTAGAGATGACATAAAAAAGGAGATTGATGCAACCCCATTTGTTGCTATTGAAGTTGATGAGACAACTGATGTCACTAACAAATCCCAGATATCTGTAGTTTTTCGTTATGTGACGAACAATGAGTTGACTTGTGAGGTTAAGGAGGCGTTCTTGGGATTTGATGAAGTGATTGACAGACGAGCAACAGCTATTGCTAATTATGTATTTGGAGTGTTGGAGAAATACAATTGTTTGCAAAAGCTGGTCAGTCAGACTTAAGATGGAGCTGCTGTGATGGCATCAGATCTTAATGGGGTTCAGGCCAAGATAAAAGAAAAAGTTCCAGAAGCAACATTTTTCCATTGTTATGCCCACAAATTGAATCTGGTGCTTTCGCATTCAGCAAAATGTATGCCTGAGTGTAAAATATTTTTTTCAAAACTGGAGCATCTTGTCTCTTTTTTCAGTCACTCCACCAAGCGCACCCACCTACTGGACGATGTGGTAAAGAAACGTTTACCAAGAGCGGCACCAACCAGATGGAGTACAAACTCCAGACTAGTGCAGACGGTCAACATGTACCTACCTGATCTGCGTGCTATGTTCGGGATTATAGTTGATGATGAAGAGAAATGGGAGGGTGACACCGCGTTGCTTGCTTCTGGATTTCTACAATGGCTGAATAAAGCATCAACCTGCTTCCTACTTATGGCATATGATGAAATTTTCTTAAAAACTGACGGACTCTTTCTTATACTACAGAATAGAGTAATGGATGTTGCATTCTGCTGTGAGTCAATTCGGGAAGTAATGGCATTTCTGGAACGCCAGAGACAAGACTTTGACGCTTTCTATAAGCGATTTGAGGACAGATGCGTCAGATTTGGGCTCACAGAGAATGAGAGAGGCAATCAGCCTATAAGAGATGTAAGGAGAAGGATGTTTTATAATATTCTGGACAATGTGATTGTTCAGATGAAAGCCAGATTTGATCATTATGAGGAGCTATCGTTTCTCAGTTTGGTTGACTGTACAAAACTTAAAGAAATTGCAGAAAATTTTGATGACACCAAACTGCAAAGCCTAGGAAAATACAGAAAGCACTTTGATTTGCTTCAACTCAAATGTGATCTGGTGGGCTTATACAGTGCAGAAAGAGTAAGGACTGAATGCAAATCACCGTTCCAGCTCCTCAATTTTGTGATTGAGAATGATTTGATGAATGGTCTTCCAGAGGCTGTAAAATTATTCAAGCTGGTGCTCACAATGCCAGCTACAACAGCTTCTGTAGAACGATCATTTTCTACATTGAAAAGAATAAAAACCCACAGTCGCAATAGGACTGAACAGAGTCGACTTTCCTCACTGGCACTCTTGTCTATTGAGACACCTAGACTTTTAATGTTAAAAGCTAAAGACAAAGAGGATTTCTACAAGAAAGTAACCGAAAAGTTTGTTTTAAAAGAAAGACGAATGGACTTTATTTATAAATGAGACTCTGTAGGTGCCCGACCACAGAAAAGAAAACATGTCTGCAGTGCTACAAAAAAGTCCCAGTTTCAAGTGTTCATGATTACACCCCACCACCAGTTCGAATTTGTTCTATGTTATTTATTAAAGAGTTTTAAAACAAAAAAGTTGTCTCTTTTTTTTTTCTCTGAAGCTATTTTGCAATACCATGTTCAATCATGCTAATTGCCCTTATGCAACCTGCTAATTTAATCGTCAATTTAAGCTACCACTATGGTTCATATATTGGCTTCTTCTCGGGCATATCATAGCCAGTGCCTCACTTGCCTCTGACCTCACCGCACGTCACTGGTGTGTGTATATATATATATATATATATATATATATATATATAATCTAATTATATTAATGTAAAATAGATATCTATATATCTATATTTATATAGGTATGGGCAGGGCCTGAAATTTGTAGTGGTCCAGCAGTCCGGGACGACTTATAAATTGCAGTGGACAACTTTGAATTTTGTGTTTTTCCTATCTTTAACATTGATCGGACTACTAATATTTTCCTTTGGGCTATTAGTTTGTAAACCATAGTGACATTTTACACCCCTGGGTGTAGATATATACAAATACATATATTAATATATTTTTACAATAAAAACATAATTTATGCTTACCTGATAAATTCCTTTCTTCTGTTGTGTGATCAGTCCACGGGTCATCATTACTTCTGGGATATAACTCCTCCCCAACAGGAAATGCAAGAGGATTCACCCAGCAGAGCTGCATATAGCTCCTCCCCTCTACGTCAGTCCCAGTCATTCGACCAAGAATCAACGAGAAAGGAGTAACCAAGGGTGAAGTGGTGACTGGAGTATAATTTAAAAGATATTTACCTGCCTTAAAACAGGGCGGGCCGTGGACTGATCACACAACAGAAGAAAGGAATTTATCAGGTAAGCATAAATTATGTTTTCTTCTGTTATGTGTGATCAGTCCACGGGTCATCATTACTTCTGGGATACCAATACCAAAGCAAAAGTACACGGATGACGGGAGGGATAGGCAGGCTCATTATACAGAAGGAACCACTGCCTGAAGAACCTTTCTCCCAAAAATAGCCTCCGAAGAAGCAAAAGTGTCAAATTTGTAAAATTTGGAAAAAGTATGAAGCGAAGACCAAGTTGCAGCCTTGCAAATCTGTTCAACAGAGGCCTCATTCTTAAAGGCCCAAGTGGAAGCCACAGCTCTAGTGGAGTGAGCTGTAATTCTTTCAGGAGGCTGCTGTCCAGCAGTCTCATAGGCTAAACGTATTATGCTACGAAGCCAAAAAGAGAGAGAGGTAGCAGAAGCTTTTTGACCTCTCCTCTGTCCAGAGTAAACGACAAACAAGGAAGAAGTTTGGCGAAAATCTTTAGTTGCCTGCAAGTAGAACTTGAGGGCACGAACTACATCCAGATTGTGTAAAAGACGTTCCTTCTTTGAAGAAGGATTTGGACACAAGGATGGGACAACAATCTCTTGATTGATGTTCCTGTTAGTGACTACCTTAGGTAAGAACCCAGGTTTAGTACGCAGAACTACCTTGTCTGAGTGAAAAATCAGATAAGGGGAATCACAATGTAAGGCTGATAACTCAGAGACTCTTCGAGCCGAGGAAATAGCCATTAAAAACAGAACTTTCCAAGATAACATTTTTATATCAATGGAATGAAGGGGTTCAAACGGAACACCCTGTAAAACGTTAAGAACTAAGTTTAAACTCCATGGTGGAGCAACAGCTTTAAACACAGGCTTGATCCTAGCTAAAGCCTGACAAAAGGACTGGACGTCTGGATTTTCTGACAGACGTCTGTGTAACAAGATGGACAGAGCTGAAATCTGTCCCTTTAATGAACTAGCTGATAAACCCTTTTCTAAACCTTCTTGTAGAAAAGACAATATCCTAGCGATCCTAACCTTACTCCAGGAGTAACCTTTGGATTCGCACCAGTATAGGTATTTCCGCCATATTTTATGGTAAATCCTTCTGGTAACAGGCTTCCTAGCCTGAATCAGGGTATCAATAACCGACTCAGAAAAACCACGTTTTGATAAAATCAAGCGTTCAATTTCCAAGCAGTCAGCTTCAGAGAAGTTAGATTTTGATGTTTGAATGGACCCTGTATCAGAAGGTCCTGTCTTAGAGGTAGAGACCAAGGCGGACAGGATGACATGTCCACTAGATCTGCATACCAAGTCCTGCGTGGCCAAGCAGGTGCTATTAGAATTACTGATGCTCTCTCCTGTTTGATTTTGGCAATCAATCGAGGAAGCAGCGGGAAGGGTGGAAACACATAAGCCATCCTGAAGTTCCAAGGTGCTGTTAAAGCATCTATCAGAACTGCTCCCGGATCCCTGGATCTGGACCCGTAGCGAGGAAGTTTGGCGTTCTGGCGAGACGCCATGAGATCTATCTCTGGTTTGCCCCAACGTCGAAGTATTTGGGCAAAGACCTCCGGATGAAGTTCCCACTCCCCCGGATGAAGAGTCTGGCGACTCAAGAAATCCGCCTCCCAGTTCTCCACTCCCGGGATGTGGATTGCTGACAGGTGGCAAGAGTGAGACTCTGCCCAGCGAATTATCTTTGATACTTCCATCATTGCTAGGGAGCTTCTTGTCCCTCCCTGATGGTTGATGTAAGCTACAGTCGTGATGTTGTCCGACTGAAACCTGATGAACCCCCGAGTTATTAACTGGGGCCAAGCCAGAAGGGCATTGAGAACTGCTCTCAATTCCAGAATGTTTATTGGAAGGAGACTCTCCTCCTGATTCCATAGTCCCTGAGCCTTCAGAGAATTCCAGACAGCGCCCCAACCTAGTAGGCTGGCGTCTGTTGTTACAATTGTCCAGTCTGGCCTGCTGAATGGCATCCCCCTGGACAGGTGTGGCCGATAAAGCCACCATAGAAGAGAATTTCTGGTCTCTTGATTCAGATTCAGAGTAGGGGACAAATCTGAGTAATCCCCATTCCACTGACTTAGCATGCATAATTGCAGCGGTCTGAGGTGTAGGCGTGCAAAAGGTACTATGTCCATTGCCGCTACCATTAAGCCGATCACCTCCATGCATTGAGCTACTGACGGGTGTTGAATGGAATGAAGGACGCGGCATGCATTTTGAAGTTTTGTTAACCTGTCTTCTGTCAGGTAAATCTTCATTTCTACAGAATCTATAAGAGTCCCCAAGAATGGAACTCTTGTGAGAGGAAAGAGAGAACTCTTCTTTTCGTTCACTTTCCATCCATGCGACCTTAGAAATGCCAGAACTAACTCTGTATGAGACTTGGCAGTTTGAAAGCTTGAAGCTTGTATTAGAATGTCGTCTAGGTACGGAGCTACCGAAATCCCTCGCGGTCTTAGTACCGCTAGAAGGGCACCCAGAACCTTTGTGAAGATTCTTGGAGCCGTAGCCAATCCGAATGGAAGAGCTACAAACTGGTAGTGCCTGTCTAAGAAGGCAAACCTTAGATACCGGTGATGATCTTTGTGGATCGGTATGTGAAGGTAAGCATCCTTTAAATCCACTGTGGTCATGTACTGACCCTCTTGGATCATGGGTAAGATTGTCCGAATAGTTTCCATTTTGAACGATGGAACTCTTAGGAATTTGTTTAGAGTCTTTAAATCTAAGATTGGCCTGAAAGTTCCCTCTTTTTTGGGAACCACAAACAGGTTTGAGTAGAACCCTTGTCCTTGTTCCGACCACGGAACCGGATGGATCACTCCCATTGTTAACAGATCTTGTACGCAGCGTAGAAACGCTTCTTTCTTTATCTGGTTTGTTGACAACCTTGACAGATGAAATCTCCCTCTTGGGGGAGATAATTTGAAGTCTAGAAGGTATCCCTGAGATATGATCTCTAGTGCCCAGGGATCCTGAACATCTCTTGCCCAGGCCTGGGCGAAGAGAGAGAGTCTGCCCCCTACTAGATCCGGTCCCGGATCGGGGGCTCTCGGTTCATGCTGTCTTTGGGGCAGCAGCAGGTTTCCTGGCCTGCTTGCTTTTGTTCCAGGACTGGTTAGGCTTCCAGCCTTGCCTGTAACGAGCAACAGCTCCTTCCTGTTTTGGTGCAGTGGAGGTTGATGCTGCTCCTGTTTTGAAATTCCGAAAGGGACGAAAATTAGACTGTCTAGCCTTAGCTTTGGCCTTGTCTTGAGGTAGGGCGTGGCCCTTACCTCCCGTAATGTCAGCGATAATTTCTTTCAAACCGGGCCCGAATAAGGACTGCCCCTTGAAAGGTATATTAAGTAATTTGGACTTAGAAGTAACATCAGCTGACCAGGATTTTAGCCACAGTGCCCTGCGTGCCTGTATGGCGAATCCTGAGTTCTTAGCCGTAAGTTTGGTTAAATGTACTACGGCCTCCGAAATGAAAGAATTAGCTAGTTTAAGGACTCTAAGCCTGTCCGTAATGTCGTCTATCGTAGAGGAACTAAGGTTCTCTTCAAGCGACTCAATCCAAAATGCTGCCGCAGCCGTAATCGGCGCGATACATGCAAGGGGTTGTAATATAAAACCTTGTTGAACAAACATTTTCTTAAGGTAACCCTCTAATTTTTTATCCATTGGATCTGAGAAAGCACAGCTATCCTCCACCGGGATAGTGGTACGCTTAGCTAAAGTAGAAACTGCTCCCTCCACCTTGGGGACCGTTTGCCATAAGTCCCGAGTGGTGGCGTCTATTGGAAACATCTTTCTAAATATTGGAGGGGGTGAGAACGGCACACCGGGTCTATCCCACTCCTTAGTAACAATTTCAGTTAGTCTCTTAGGTATAGGAAAAACGTCAGTACTCGCCGGTACCGCAAAGTATTTATCCAACCTACACAGTTTCTCTGGTATTGCAACGGTGTTACAATCGTTGAGAGCTGCTAAGACCTCCCCTAGTAGTACACGGAGGTTCTCCAATTTAAATTTAAAATTTGAAATATCTGAGTCCAATCTGTTTGGATCAGAACCGTCACCCACAGAATGAAGCTCTCCGTCCTCATGCTCTGCGAGCTGTGACGCAGTATCAGACATGGCCCTAGCATTGTCAGCGCACTCTGTTCTCACCCCAGAGTGATCACGCTTGCCTCTTAGTTCTGGTAATTTAGACAAAACTTCAGTCATAACAGTAGCCATATCTTGTAATGTTATCTGTAATGGCCGCCCAGATGTACTAGGCGCCAAAATATCACGCACCTCCCGGGCGGGAGATGCAGGTACTGTCGCGTGAGGCGAGTTAGTCGGCATAACTCTCCCCTCGCTGTTTGGTGAAATTTGTTCACATTGTACAGATTGACTTTTATTTAAAGTAGCATCAATACAGTTAGTACATAAATTTCTATTGGGCTCCACCTTGGCATTGGAACAAATGACACAGATATCTTCCTCTGAGTCAGACATGTTTAACACACTAGCAAAAAAACTTACAACTTGGTTATAATCTTTTTTAGCAAAAAAACGCACTGTGCCTCAAAGAGGTACTAACGATTAAATGACAGTTGAAATAATGAACTGAAAAACAGTTATAGCATCAAACTTTAAAACAACACAACTTTTAGCAAAGGTTTGTTCCCATTAGTAAAAAACAACACTAATTAAATTTGTACATAAGAAAACAAAACAACGTTTTTTATTCACAGTCACTATAAGAATTCTCACAGCTCTGCTGAGAGAATTTACCTCCCTTCAAAGAAGTTTGAAGACCCCTGAGATCTGTCAGAGATGAACCGGATCATGCAGGAAATATAAAAGTAGCTGACTGGAATTTTTTGATGCGTAGCAAAGAGCGCCAAAAACGGCCCCTCCCTCTCCCACACAGCAGTGAAGAGAAACGAAACTGTCACAATTAAAGCAAAAAACTGCCAAGTGGAAAATAATGCCCAAATATTTATTCACACAGTACCTCAGCAATGTAAACGATTCTACATTCCAGCAAAAACGTTTAACATGAGAATAGTTATTAAAAGGATTAGTGACCTTTAACACAGTAGTTCCGGTGAAATACCATCCCCAGAATACTGAAGTGTATACATACATGTCATTTTAACGGTATGGCAGGCTTTTCTCATCAATTCCATTCAGAAAATAAAAACTGCCACATACCTCAATGCAGATTCATCTGCCCGCTGTCCCCTGATCTGAAGCCTTTACCTCCCTCAGATGGTCGAGAACAGCAATATGATCTTAACGACTCCGGTTAAAATCATAGTAAAAAATCTCTGTCAGATTCTTCCTCAAACTCTGCCAGAGAAGTAATAACACGCTCCGGTGCTATTTTAAAATAACAAACTTTTGATTGAAGTCATAAAAACTAAGTATAATCACCATAGTCCTCTCACACATCCTATCTAGTCGTTGGGTGCAAGAGAATGACTGGGACTGACGTAGAGGGGAGGAGCTATATGCAGCTCTGCTGGGTGAATCCTCTTGCATTTCCTGTTGGGGAGGAGTTATATCCCAGAAGTAATGATGACCCGTGGACTGATCACACATAACAGAAGAAAATCATATTTCCTTGAAATATTTATATGAGACACATAAACATAAAACGTTAAACTCACTGGACCAGTGTAGCAGTATTTAACACTCCTGCTCACGTGCTAACTCCTCTAGAAGTAAGCTTTTTGCATGCATTAGGTAACGCTCGTATTATAGGTTGAAAGTAAAAAAGTTTTCGATTGTGCATTTCCCCCAAAGGGGGCAAAAAGCCAAAGTTAGAATATTGCAAACACAATAACGTATTCCCCCATAGAAGTCAATGGAGCAAAAAAGTGGGAAAAAAATCCTAACACCCTACTTGCAAGCAAACTCAACATGAAAATATTAATATTTCACATTACAATGTTCCTCACATAGCAGACTATGTTCTATTTTTTCATAAATACATATTTTTACATATATCTGATGTTGTTTTCTTGGTAAAAAAAAAATATATATATATATATATATATATATATGATATATAGGATTTTATATATATATATATATATATATATATATATATATATATATATATATATATATATATATATAAATAAATAAAAGGGCTCAAAATTTCCACCAGCCCACTAGCCATTAGATGTAAAAAAACAATCTTCTAATTAGTATGGAAAATGTCACAAAAAGTCAATTTAAATAATCTTTAGTGAGGTGAATCCCCTTACCAGAATTTACCTCAATCTAATGAGGTAAGTTGGAGTTCATTCAGCAGAGGGGGCTGTTACTAGTGGTGTTCCTCAGGGGTCAGTTCTGGGGCCTGTTTTGTTTAACATATTTACCTGCGATATCAGCAAAGGGCTACAGGGGAAAGTATGTCTCTTTGCAGATGATACAAAAATTTGCAACAGAGTGGATGTTCCAGGGGGGTAGACAAAATGAGAAGAGATATACAACAATTGGAGGATTGGACAAACGACTGGGATCTAAAGTTTAACACAGCAAAGTGTAAAATAATGCATTTAGGGAAGAAAAATCCAAATGTTAATTACAGACTCAATGACACTTTACTGACTGTTACAGACGAGGAACAGGACTTGGGAATTATTATTTCAGATGATTTAAAACTTAGTAAACAATGTAGTAATGCAGCGAGTAAGGCTAGCAGAATGCTTGGATGTATTGGTAGAGGTATTTGCAGCAGAAATAGTAAGGTTCTTATGCCACTTTATAGATCATTAGTTACGCCTCATCTTGAGTATTGTGTACAGTTCTGGAGGCCATATCTTCAGAAGGATATTAACAAACTTGAATCTGTGCAAAGGAGGGCTAACAAAATGGTACATGGTCTAAAAAATAAAACTTACCAGGATAGGCTCAATGACCTAAATATGTATAGCTTAGAGGAGAAAGAGGTGATATGATAGCAACTTTCAAGTACATTAAAGGGTTTAGTAAAACTGAGGCTGTGGGTATTTTACATAAAATGGAAAATTCAAGAACAAGGGGTCATGAGCTCAAGCTAAAGGGTAGTAGATTCAGGAGTAATTTGAGGAAGCACTTCTTTACAGAAAGAGTGATTGATTTATGGAATAAACTTCCTCAAGAGGTAGTAGCAACAAACACTGTGGGGGACTTTAAAAATGCATGGGACAAGCATAGGGCTATCCTACGAACTAGATAAGTTTAGACTGTTAGGTAAGGTCGGGCAGACTTGCTGGGCCTATGGCTCTTATCTGCCGTCAATATCTATGTTTCTATGTTTCTATAAGTTGCCGCACTGGAAGGGGTACTTAGTTGCTGATATCGGTAGGTCCGGAATGACAGTGTGTGCTTTTAAGATCTCATCCACCTCTTGGAGTATGTAGAGAATTTCATTCAGTAGTTTCCTCCTGGGATATATAGGTATGCCAGCCACCTCTTGGAGTATGTAGTCTTGATTTATACCAGTCAGCAGAACCTCTTCATCAGCAGATGCCCAAAACCTTCAGGAAGCTTCTTCCCCCTGCAGCAGCCCCTCATACAAACACACAGCTCAGCCAGTGCGGCAACTTACCTCATTAGATTGAGGTAAATTCTGGTAAGGGGATTCACCTCACTAAAGATTATTTAAATTGACTTTTTGTGACATTTTCCGTACTAATTAGAAGATTGTTTTTTACATCTAATCACTATTTTGTATTGAAATATCAAATATATCCATTGATTCATTTTACTATCCCACACTTACTAATAGAGATAAGGATTTTTTAGCGCTGTTATCCTCTTGCATATTTGTCTTAACTCTTACATCACTGGGGAGCTATATGCAACCCTTTGATGCATTTGTTTTCTAACAGCTGCCATTAATTTCCTTCCTTCTGACTAGCGCAAATTTGAGTACCGCTTGTTTACAGATCAGTTTTTATGACCTGTTACATTCTACTTGCATGTTCCATATATATATATATATATATATATATATATATATATATAGATAGATATAAAAAAAATATATATAGTGTGTGTGTATATATATATATATATATATATATATATATATATATGTGTGTGTGTGTGTGTGCTTATGGGTTTATATGTGTATGTGTGTCTGTAACTACATATATACACATATGAAGACATATGTACCCATATATAGACATATTTAAATACATACATATCCATCTTTAGACATGTATATGTTTGTATCTCTATGTTAAAGCCCCTAAGATCTCATATCTTTGAGCCCTTATAACTTTTTTGCGCAATATTTTTTTATAAAATGTTTTATTAAAAGTAACTGTACTTTTTAAATGTCACCTACAAATCCGAGATTTTGCCTAATCTGTTACAAAACTGCCCTCTAAAGAGACAAAAGACGACGATGAAATATCTTGGCATATATCTGTCACCGGATCCCCAAGAAATGTTCCTTGCCAACTACAAAAAAATAGAAAATGAACTGGTCACAGACCTGTCCAGCTGGAGAAACAAATCGATTTCCTGGCTGGGACGTATTAGTGTGGTGAAGATGAATATCCTTCCCAGACTGCTCTACCTGCTCCAAACTACACCTATACCCCTACCAATACATTATCTAGATCGAATACAGCGATTTATAGACCAATACATCTGGAGAGAAGTCAAACCTAGGGTAGCAAGACGTACATTATGCCTCACTAAAGATGATGGAGGGTTGGGGGTACCACACATTGATACATACAAACAGGCGATCACCTTGCACAGACTGCTAGACTGGTGCCAAAATGACACAAATAAAGAATGGGTTCAACTGGACTGTGACATATTGAACATGAATAATGCAGGCTTGATAGCTTGGCTTCATATGAAACACAGACCAAAGATGGTGGCGGAGTACCCCTTATTACAAGACCTCTTCCAGAACTGGGACAAGATTTTAAGCATGTCAACACACGTTTCTAGTATCCCCTCACCACTTACCCCTATATGCAACAACCCTGAGATAACCGGCGGCCTCAGAGAGGCTAGACTGAGTAGAAATGTATGTATGGGAGAGAGAGCGATCTCGGCAATCATAGAAGGTCACAACCTCAAGAAGCTTGGGGATGTACAGGAACACATACCCGAGCTCACAATAAATTGGTTTGTACACGCTCAGCTGACCCACTATCTGGCCACACATCCACACAAACATCACCTGGTTAGACCAAAAACACCTTTTGAAACAATCTGCTCACAAACGACTAAAACACCACATGCAATCTCGATATTATATAAACTCCTTTTATCTGGCGGCACAGGATTGCTTCCCCCATATACCAAAGCATGGGAGAGGGAATTGAACCCAGATATCACATTTCAAGAGTGACAGACAGCCTTTCAAACCACAAAAAAATCTTCTATCTCTGCTAGGGTCCAAGAGTCAAACTATAAATTCCTTTCCAGGTGGTATCTCACCCCAATCAGACTACAACACATGTACAAATCGACATCAGGGAAATGCTGGAGGGACTGCGGCGGAGAAGGCTCGCTTGTCCACATCTGGTGGGAATGTCCCAAGTTAGACACATATTGGACCGAGATACTATCTCACATGAAAAATACCCTCGGCCACACTATACCCAATGACCCTAAGATCCTCTTGTACCTTTCTCTGCCTAAATTTGATAAACAAGAGTACAGAGCTTTACTAATGATCATGCTGAACAGCGCAAAGATGTTGGTTCCTAGAAACTGGAAATCTAGAATAATTCCAACACTGGCAGACTGGAAAAAGCAGGTCACCTTACTACTTCACCTGGAAAGATATCATCACATAGTACAGGGCACTACTGATTTACACGAGCTAATGCAATCAGTCTGGGCGGAAGGGGCTACACATCCTTCAAAATAGGGGACCCTGAGAAAGATCGTACACATATCCCACAAGTCTCAATGCTTCATAGTTGCACCTCTGTTTTAACATATATGCCTTCACTTATGATTATGTTGTGTTTCTGTGCCCAGTTTTGGGCGATGACCTCCTCTGACCCCTGGGGTAACGCTCTTGGAGACAAGACTGTTGCATGGACATTTTATGTATAACCTGTTTACATTGGAAAAGCACCTTGCAGTTTATGTTATGTTGACTACTATGTATAATATATTTTGTTTTCAATAAAGCTTTTGAAACCTCAAAAAAAAAAAAAAAAAGTAACTGTACTTTGTAATGTATTTTTACATTACATTACAAACCAAAGAGCTGCAGCAAGATTGTTTTTGCTATGGAAATAAATCAGATAAACTGTTAGCTTTGATGTTTAAAGCACAAAATAAAAAAAAAAACTAATTGCTGCAATTTAAGATAAGGGGTTAGTAATTAGGAATACAGCACAAATTCTTTAAGTATTTACTCAATATTTTGAGGAACTTTATACAAATAAAACTCAGAATTAAATTGTTAATTTTTTAAAAGATATAAAATTACCAAGAATCTCTGAAGATGAGATAAACTATCTGAATAGACCAATTGAAAGTGAAGTGATAATTAAAGCTATACATTTAAAGGAACATTGTATACCAGATTTTTCTTTGCATAAATGTTTTGCAGACGATTCCCTTATATAGCCCATCTGGGGTTGTTTTTGTAAAAATTTATACTTTTGCTTATTTTTAAATAATTGCTGATTTTCAGACTCCTAAACAAGCCCCAAAGTTTTAGATGTAGACTGAAGTAAATAGACTTCAGATTGCTTCTGCTTGTATAAAAGGTCTTTTCATATGCAGGGGAGGGTCTGCTTTCAGACCCTTTCACTGGGTGTCCCAGCCTAATTTCATCAACAGTGCTAAGTTGGGAGGTTCTAAGTAAGTTTTTAAATGGTTTTATACTGGATTGTTATATCAGTATATGTGCATATTCTTCTTTATAGCAGTGTCTATTACATGCAGTTAAAGGGACATTAAACACGAAATGAATGCTAGATAGAATGATGCATTCAAAGAAAAGATTTATCTGAGAATAACATGTAGATGTATTTTTTAAGTTTGATTAGCTGTTTAAATCTTGACAAAATAAGTGTAAAGTTTTAATGTCTATAAAACAATGGGAGCTGCCATGTTGTAACTTAGGTTACCTTCTCTGCTGTGGTCAATTAGGGACAGTTATAAATAGGTCACTAGAGTGTGCAGCCAATGGTTGTGTTGAATATAACAGTGTTCTCCACTTCCATTTCTAACAGGAACTGAAAAGCTTTTCAGTATTTAATTACAGGAAAAGGGGACAAAATAAATAATGAAAGTATATTGCAGAGTTTTTTTATTTATATGATTTATCATTTTATATTACCATCTCAAAGTGTTAAATGTTCCTTTAAATGAACATTGGTGTATACTGTCCCTTGAATAGCAAAGGGTAAGTAACTGGGTCTTGATGATCTCTGCATCTTTAATGTTATAGTTTTAAGGCATCAAAAATTGTGACACCGTTAAAAATTCTTTATCAGAAATATTTTGAACAAAATCAGTGAATTTCTAAAGAATTCAAATTTGTAAATAGTATTTTAATTCCTAATTACTAATATCACTATTAAATCTTGATAGCAAGATTTTTATGAAGATATTGGCAGATAGATTAAATCTGATAATCTACAAATCCCACTTGATCTGAATGGATCAATTTGGGAAGGGTAGATTATTAGAATTAAATATATGGATAATGTGACACACTATTTGTCATTATCATGGAGATTCGCTGGCACTTAGAAGATCCGCTCTGTTGGAGGCCTTCATGTTGTGTTTGTATGTAGAGAAGGCCTTCAAAACAGTGGAATGGGACTTTATGTTAGAAACATTAACGGCTAGATTATGAGTTGTGCGTTATGGTTTTTAACGCTGAAAAAAATGTCCATTCCAGTGTAAAAACAGTAACACAGCCATTACGAGTCTTGTCGGTATCGCTATACCGCAAGCATTTTAACCTGTAACGCAACGTCAATCCTGCACTTAAAAAAATTACGTTTTTTGCATGTGATTTCCATAGCGCCAGTATTACAGGTTGTGCGATGAAGGTAAAATGCTTGCGTTCCAGCTTATACCGACACAATCCATTCTGCCATCTGAGAGCAGTAGTTATGAGTTTTGCGCCACAAAAATGTTTCACAAAACTCATAACTAAACTGTTACAAAGTAACAGTACACTAACAACACCCATAAACTACCTTTTAATCCCTAAACCGCCCCCCTCCCGCATCGCAAATACTATTTAAAACTTATTAACCCCTAATCTGCCGCCCGCCCACATCCCCACCACTATAATAAAGTTACTAGCCCCTATTCCGCCGCTCCCCGACACCGCCGCCACTATAATAAAGCTATTTACGCCTATTCCGCCGCTCCCCGGCACTATAATAAAGTTATTAACCCCTATTCTGCCGCTCCCTGCCATGCCGCCACTAATAAAAGTTATTAACCCCTAAACTTCTGGCCTCCCACATCATGCCACTAAATAAACCTATTAACCCCTAAACCGCCAGCCCCCCACATTGCAAAAAACTGTCACGCCACACCGCTCTATCCATTGCTAGGGGTGCAGCGTCTCCTTCCCTGCTCATTGCCAGGGGATGTGTCGGGTCCGGATGTGTGCGGCACTGACGTCATCGCCAAACGCTCCTTTCTCTCTGAAGCCGGTCCTGACGCCTCTGGCGCCAATCCTGTGCCTATGTAAGTGTTTTCAAATCAGTCTATCACTGCCCAAGTATAGGTATTATTGCTCCTGGGTGTGATAGATTGTTTCTGCTATTTGCCTTATTGTTGATGAACCCATTGAACCCTGGCTGTCTGACTACTCTGCCTTATGCTTGCTGGATTGATATACTGCTACTGAACTCTGCTTGTCTGACTACTCTGCCTGATTAACCCCTAAATTGCTGGATTGATGTACTGCTACTGAACTCTACTTGTCTGACTACTCGGCCTGATTAACCCCTAAATTGCTGGATTGATTTGCTGTTGCTGAACTCTGCTTGTCTGACTACTCTGCCTGATTAACTCATATTGTTCTGGATTGCTTCACCATTGCCAAACCCTACCTGCCTGACCATTCTAGTGGTTTACCCTTGGACTGCTTTACTGTTGCCAAACCCTGCCTGCCTGATCATTCTAGTGGTTTACCTTTGGACTGCTTTACCGTTGCCGCTGAAGACTATCCTGCCTGTGGTGAGTGCTATTTATCTCATCTTGCAAACTTTCTCTGTTCTGGGATATTCCCTATCATTCCAGCTCGACGCCGGGATAAGAAGACTACTGGTCGAGTTCGGTCTGATAGTGGAGTATCCCACAAGCATAACATTATACTTGGGCCATGGAGCCAGATGAGGTGGATTGAGCAGTTTATCTTCAGGGACAGATGTTGGGAACCCATACCACACAGTTGCAGAATATGGATTCCAAGCTAGAGGCTATAACCGCTCAACTTTCTTTACTTGTTACTGCGAGGAACAATGCAGGCTGCACTTCCGCAATGATCCTCACACCTTTCAGTCTCACCAGTCAAGGGTCACCTTTATAATTTCCTTACTGAAAGACAAGGCCCTAGCCTGGGTCTCTCCCCTTTTGGAACAGAACGCTCCACTAAAAAACTTTTCTCAAACAGTCGCTCCACACATTGAATTGACAAAACCGAACAAAGACTGTAAACATTGGCCTCCTGAAGCCATTAATGCCTTCGTTTGAAGAAGGCTTTCTGTTCTGCTCCTGTGCTCCGCTATCCTGATCCTGACCTACAGTTCACTTTAGAGGTTGATGCCTCTGAGATAGGGGCTGGAGAAGTTCTAACCCAAAGGGATCCCTTGACTTCCAAGTCACACCCTGTAGCCTTTATCTCTAAACGCTTTACTCCTGCAGAGAGGAATTATGATGTGGGTAATCGTGAACTCTTAGCCATTAAGATGGCCTTGACTAAAAGGCATCATTGGTTAGAGGGCACCGCCAATCCCATTCAGATTCTCACCGATCACAAGAATCTGACTTCCCTAGAGACCGTTCATCGACTCAATCCTCGGCAGGCCAGGTGGGCCTTGTTCTTTTCCCGTTTTAACTTTGTGGTCTCTTTTCTTCCTTGGACCAAGAACAAGAAGGCGGACGCCCTTTCCCATCAGTTCTCTCACTCAAGTGATTCCTCTGAAACTCCTATTGAACACATCATACCTACCTCCTGTCTGGTTTCTCAACTAAATACCACCCTTCTGCATAGACTGCAATGTGCCCAGTCTAGTAAACATCCTGGAGCCCCCGTGGCCTCCGATATCCACTTTGTGTCTCTGAACCTACACACCCCCATGCTACATTGGGCTCATGATAGTAAACTCTCAGGACATCCTGGTTTGACTAGGACCTTTAAGCGTCTTTCCTAACATATATGGTGGCCTACTATGAAGTCCGATGCTCTGGATTATGTGAAAGCCTGCACAACTTGTGCTGCCAACAAAACTCCCCGATCCTTGCCTCCTGGCTTGCTCCAACCATTGTCCATTCCCAAACAACCATGGACACACATAACTATGGATTTCATTGTGGACCTCACACCTTCTGACCACCATACAGTTATCTGGGTTGTGGTGGATCGGTTCTCCAGACTGGCTCATTTTGTACCCTTAACAAAACTGCCATCGGCCCAGAAATTATCATCTCTTTTTCTCTTGCATGTGGTACGACTTCATGGCATTCCTGTGAATATTGTTTCCGACAGAGGTCCACAATTCATCTCTACCTTTTGGAGAGCCTTTTGCAAGTTGATTGGAACCACTGTTTCCTTGTTTTTTGGCTACCATCCTCAAACCAATGGACTAAGTGAGAGGGTAAACCAGGATCTCGAGGCCTACCTTAGAGCCTACGTCAATTCTCTCCATACCAATTGGTCTGACTTGCTGCCCTTAGCCGAGCTGGTAAGAAACACTCATTGGCACTCTTCTCTACGATGTTCTCCATTTCAAGCCGCAGCAGGGTATCAACCTCGTGTCTTCCCTCTTTCTGCTCAGTCCACTGGGGTTCCTGCTGCAGACCGTCATGTTACTGAACTCACCACTTATTGGCGACGTATTCACTCTCAGCTACGTTCAGCTGTCTCTAGATATAAAAAGTTTGCTGATCGTCATAGAGCTTCTGAACGCGCCATCTCAGTAGGTGAACGTGTTTGGGTCTCTACTCGACATATTCGTCTACGTCAACCCTGTCACAAATTGAGGCCTAGGTTTATAGGTCATTACAAAGTCCTGAAATGACTGTCTCCTGTTGCCTACAAAGTGACCTTGCCCAAAACCCTGCGCAAACAACCAGTCTTCCACATCTCACTACTCAAGCCTTATATCAGGAATAGATATACCCGGCTCCAAGCTCCTCCTCCTCCGCTCCTGGTCCGTGGTGACCTTGAATATGAGGTAGCTAAGATCCTGGACTCCAGCTACAGGTGCAGACAACTGTAGTATCTGATACATTGGAAGGGTTACTCTGTGGCAGATAGTTCCTGGGTTCCTGCCCGTGATGTGCATGCTCCATCTTTGGTCTCCAGATTCCATGCTGCTCATCTTTGAGGCCAACTCTGGTTCCCGGAGGGAACCCTTGAGATGGGGGCTATGTCACGCTGCACCGCTCTAGCTGTTGCTAGGGGCGCGGCGTCTCCTTCTCTGCTCTTTGCCATGGGCTGTTTTGGGTCCAGATGCGTGCGGCTCTGACCTCATTGCTGCACGCTCCTCTCTCTCTGATGCCAGTCCTGACACCTCTGGCATGAATCCTGTGCCTATGTAAGTGTTTTCAAATCGATCTATCACAGCCCAAGTATAGGTGTTACTTTGTGTGCTCCTGGGTGTGATAGATTGTTTCTGCTATTTGCCTTATTGTTGATGAACCCTGTCTGTCTGACTACTCTGCCTGATTAACCCCTACATTGCTTGATTGATGTACTGCTACTGAACTCTGCTTGTCTGACTACGCTGCCTGATTAAAGGGACAGTCAACATCAGAATTTTTGTTGTTTTAAAAGATAGATAATTTCTTAATTACCAATTCCCCAGTTTTACATAACCAACACAGTTATAATTATACATGTTTTACCTCTGTAATTACCTTGTATCTAAGCCTCAGCAGACTGCCACCTCATTTCAGTTATTTTGACAGACTTGCAGTTTAGCCAATCAGAGCTGTCTCCATGGTAAATTCACGTGCATAAGCTCAATGTTATCTATATGAAACACATGAACTAATGACCTCTAGTGGTGAAAAACTATCAAAATGCATTTAGATTAAAGGCGGCCTTCAAGGTCTAAGAAATTAGCATTAGAACCTCCTAGGTTTAGCTTTCAACTAAGAATACCAAGAGAACAAAGCAAAATTGGTGATAAAAGTAAATTGGAAAGTTGTTTAAAATTGCATGACCTATTTGAAACATGAAAGGTTTTTTTGGACTTGACTGTCCCTTTAACCCCTAAATTGCTGGATTGATGTACTGCTACTGAATTCTGCTTGTCTGACTACTCTGCCTGATTAACCCCTAAATTGCTGGATTAATTTACTGTTGCTGACCTCTGCTTGGCTGACTACTCTGCTTGATTAACCCCTATTGTTCTGGATTGCTTCACCGTTGCCAAACCCTGCCTGCCTGACCATTCTAGTGGTATACCCTTGGACTGCTTTACCGTTGCCAAACCCTGCCTGCCTGACCATTCTAGTGGTTTACCTTTGAACTGCTTTACCGTTGCCGCTGAAGACTATCCTGCCTGTGGTGAGTGCTATTTATTTCATCTTGCAAACTTTCTCTGCTCTGGGATATTCACAATCATTCCAGCTCGACGCCGGGATAAGAAGACTACTGGCCGAGTTCGGTCTGATATTGGAGTATCCCACGAGCATAACAAAAACTAAATTAAACTATTAACCCCTAAACCTAACAACCCCCTAACTTTATCTTAAAATCACAATATCCCTATCTTAAAAAAAATAAAAACTTAACTGTGAAATAAAAAAAAAAACTAAGTTTAAACTAACAATTAACCTAACATAACTATTATACTAAAATTAAAATAACTACCAATTAAATAAACTAAATTACACATTAAAAAAAAACTAACACTACTAAAAAAAGTCTAAAACTACAAAAAATAAAAAATACTAAATTACGAAAAATAACAAACACTAAATTACGTAAAATAACAGCATTCAGCTCTTTTACATAAAGCCCAAACCCTAATCTAAAAAAAAAAACACCCAAAAAGATTAAAAAAAAAAAACTAACACTAACCCCCGAAGATCCACTCATAGTTTCTGAAGTCCGGACATCCAGGCGGCGAGGGCTTCATCCATCCAGACGGCATCTTCTATCTTCATCCAGGAGGCGTCTTCTATCTTCATCCAGACAACATCTTCTATCTTCATCCCGGCGGCGTCTTCTATCTTCATCCCGGTGGCGCGGAGCGGGTCCATCCTTAAAGACATCCAGCGCGGAGCGTACTCTTCATACGGTCACCGCCGTACATTGAATCTTCAATGCAAGTGAGCCTTTTCAAAATGGCGTCCCTTACTTTCCTATTGGCTGATTTGATTTTTGAAATTCAAATCAGCCAATAGGATGAGAGCTAATTAAATTCTATTGGCTATTCAAATCAGCCAATAGAATTTCAGTAGCTTTTATTTTTGTGGCAGGGAAAACAATGCATATAATTCAGCTATAAAAACTATATCAACCCTTTCTTAAGGGTGTGGGGGGGTCTTCCAAATTTGAGAATGTATAATTATCCAGCACTACTTAGATACGCTTTGGATTGGTTGTGTAATCAGTTCTCTCTTTCTAAAATAAATCTTGAAGATTATATAAGTGATCCACATTCTAGAGTGTGATAAAAACCCTACGTCTGCACCCTATGTTTAGCGATCTATCAGTCTGGAGAAAGGTAAACATGGACTTGATTTGTAGTATTGGGGGGAAAATCCAATAAGAAAGGGAGTGAGGGAAGGAGAGGAGGGAGGAATATAGAAATACAATCCTGTTTTGTTTTTTTCTTATCTGGAGAGGTGTCACGTGTGTTGTGTTTATGGATGACTGTCAATTGTGATTACATTTTGATATGCTTAATGACTTTGACATGCTTATTAAGTGAATTATTTTTGTGTTTGTAATACGTTAAGAAAATAAAGTTATTTAAAAAAAAAAAGATCCTTTTGCACTGCAATTCATATATAAAGACATGAAAGGGGAAAAAAACGAATTCTTAGGCGATACATATTACTTTCAACAATTCTCCTTATTTATGTTTCAGCTGAGACTTGGAAGAGGTAAACTGCATGACTATTAAACTCTACTTCTATACGACTTTCTTAGGTTACAGCTAATCTGAAAGTAGACTGAAAATTTCATTAGTAGCCATGACATTACATTAAGCACCATTTGATTTTGTGTACAAAAATGGTGCTTTGTACCACACTCAAAAGAGAGGCCAAAAATAAATCTGTAACCTAAGTTTTCAATATGCTGCACACTTCCTAAACCAGCTATTTGATTTGTGCCATTTGCAGGTTGCAGAAATATCTACCAGGGAACAAGAGCAGCTTTATCAAAACACAATCATCTGGTTAATGGTAATGTCTTTAGAAAATAAATTATAAACACAATGCAGTGAAGGGATAAATACATTTTTGTTCATAGACTTATTCTCTAAAGACATAAATCATTGCACCTTATGCTGGTTCTCTGTAAACATTCTACAACTTCCCATCAATTACAAGGGGTTTGACTGTACGTGCTAATGCCTTTTGTGAGATCAGGCCAGTGACAAATTAGTGTATTGCACTAAAAACTATCTGTACTGAATTCTTACCATCCCGACTGAGATTGATTGGAGGGTTGGTGGTTGGAGTTTCCACCAGCTGTCCTGCTCTATCATATAGAGGTTTGAAATCCTCCGGGAGCTCAGATGTGCAATTCTTGGCATATTTTGTCACTCCCAGCCACAGGTAAACTTCTGCTTTTGCAAAGATTTGCCCATTGTATGAACCTGGGGTCTGAGAAACAAGATAGTTACATTGATAGGTAGTTCTGTAGTTACTCTCAGCAGGAAGGCTTACAAGCCTTTAGTTGTCATAAAAATGAGAAGCTTTTACACTGTCACTAAAATTATATTATATGTTTCGGGTAAAGTAAGAAATCCGGGTAATCGTAAAACTGACATTACCCAATCGGCTGTGGGTAAAGCCCGATGTACTATAATTTCCCCATCTACACTATTTCTTTTGCCTCCACCTGGGGGTTTCAAGGAAGGTGCCCCACCGATCCTCTGGCATCCGCCCCCTTGAACCCCCCAGGCGGAGGCAAAAAAGATAGTGAAGATAGGAAAAATTACAGTGCATGTTATATATGTTTGATGCGGTGACTCCGCACCTTGAGGGGATTTATGATCATACATCAGGCTTTACCCACAGCTGTTTGGGTAATGTCCATTTTACCAGAGTAATCCTAGGATTTCCCAATATCTGACTTTACCCATAATATATATATATATATATATATATATATATATATATATATATATATTTAAAAATATATGTCTATATATATATATATGTGTATATATGGTAAGGGTAAGCCCCTCCTTGCTATAGAATGCAGTGAGTTTTATTCAGGTAGTCCAGTGTCAATAAAGGCTATAAAAACAAAATTTATGCTTACCTGATAAATTATTTTCTTTCCTGGCATGGAGAGTCCACAAATCCATTCTAATTACTGGTGGGAATTCAACTTCTGGCCACCAGGAGGAGGCAAATAAAACCCTAGTAAAGCTTTAGGTATCCCTCCCACTTCCCAAAATCCCCAGTCATTCAGCCAAAGGAATACGGAAAGAGAAGAGGAACACCAGGCATATAGAGGTGCCTGAAGTTTAGAAACAAAATAATAAGCTGTCTTGAATTTAGACAAGGGCGGTTCATGGACTCTCCATGAAAGGAAAAAAAAGAATTTATCAGGTAAGCATTAATTTTGTTTTCTTTCCAATGTCATGGAGAGTCCACAAATCTATTCTAATTACTAGTTGGAACCAATACCCAAGCCAAAGGACACAGAATGGAAAGGGAAGGAGAAACAAGACAGGTGGACCTAAACTGAGGGCACCACCGCTTAAAGAACCTTTCTCCCAAAAGTAGCCTCAGCTGAGGCAAAAACATCAAATTTGTAAAACTTTGAAAAGGTTTGTCTCATAAGCCAATCAAATGACACTCCTGAACCAAAAAAAAAGAGTAGTTGACCTTGCCTTTTGGTCAAAATCCCTAGTAGCTTGGAGATAGAATTTTAGAGAATGAACCACATCCAGGTTGTGTAACAGACGCTCTTTCTGAGAAGAATGGTTAGGACACAATGAAGGAACGGCAATCTCCTGATTGATATTGCGGTCCGAAACCACCTTAGGAAGAAATCCCAATTTGGTACGAAGGACCACCTTATCCACATGGAAAATAAGATAAGGGGAATCACACTGCAGACCCGAAAGTTCTGAGACTCTACAAGCAGAAGAAATAGCCAACAAGAACAAAACTTTCCAAGACAACAGTTTAATATCAATAGAATGCATAGGCTCAAATGGAGCCTGCTGCAAAACCCGCAGAACAAGATTAAGGCTCCAAAGAGGAGCAACAGGTTTAAACACAGGCCTGATTCTGACCAAGGCCTGAACAAAAAACTGAACATCCAGTAAGTCGGCTAAACGTTTATGCAATAGAACCGAAAGGGTAGAGATCTGACCCTTCAGAGAACTGACTGACAAACCCTTCTCCAGACCCTCCTGGAGAAAAGACAAAATACGGGGAGCTCTCACCGTACGTCAAGGAAAACCCAGAGATTCGCACTAGTATAAGCATGTGTGCTAAACCTTATGATATATTTAGCAGGTTACCGGCTTATGAGCCTGGATCAAGGTGTCAATAACCTTTTCAGAAAAACCTTGTCTAGACAAGACTAGGCGTTCATGCAGTCAGCTTCAGAGAATCTAGATGTGGATGAAGAAAAGGACCCTGAAGTAGAAGGTCCTTCCTCAGCAATAATCTCCATGGAGGAGAGGGCAATATCTCCACCAAGTCCGCAAACCAAATTCTGTGAGGCCAAGCTGGAGCATTTAGAATTACCAAAGCCAGCTCCTGTTTGATCCCGGCTATCACCTGAGGAAGGAGGGCAAATGGAGGAAACAGGTAAATCAGACCGAAATCCCATGGAACCACTAGAGCATCCACCAGAACTGCTTGTGGGTCCGTTGATCTGGAACAGTATCTGGGAAGCTTGGTGTTTAGATGAGAGGCCATCAGGTCCAACTCCGGAACCCCCCACCTGAGGGTTATCATTAAGAATACTTCCGGAAGAGGAGCCCACTCCCCTGGGTTAAACGTCTGCCTGCTCAGGTAATCTGCTTCCCACAAGAAGGATGCGAGAAACCTCCTTCATCGCTAAAGAACTCTTTGTTCCTCCCTGATGGTTGATATAAACCACTGAAGTGATGTTGTCCGATTGGAATCTGAATCAGTTTAGGCCATGCTATCAGGGCATTGAAGGTTGCTCTCAGTTCTAAAATATTTATTGGGAGGATGGACTCCTCCTGAGCCCAGGTCCTCTGAGCTCTTAAGGGACCCTAAACTGCTCCCCAGCCTGAAAGGCTGGCATCTATAGTCACAATCTCCTAAGACGGTCTTAAGAAGCATGTGCCTTGAGACAGATTAACCTGAGCCACCAGGAGAGAGAGTCTCTCGCTAGATTGTCTAGAACTATGCTTTGAGAGAGGTCCAAGTGGTCTCAGTACCATTGTCTGAGCATGCATAACTGTAGATATCTCAGATGGAAGCGAGCAAAAGGAATAATGTCTATGGAGGCCACCATAAGAACAATTACTTCCATACACTGTGCCACTGAGGGTCGGACAGAGGACTGAAGAGAAAGGCAGGTGGAAAGAAGTTTGGACCTTCTTATTTCTGTTAAGAAAATCTTCATCAAGATCGAATCTATAATTGTCCCAAAAAAAACAGACCCTGGTACTTGGAATTTAGGGAACTCTTGACCAGATTCACCATCCACCTGTGAGTGTGGAGAGTGAACAACAGAGAATCTGTATGGGATCTTGCTAAATGAAAAGATGGCACCTGAACCAAGATATTGTTCAGGTAAGGTGTAGCCACAATTCCTTGAGACTTGGCCACTACCAAAAGAGCCCCTAGAACCTTCATAAAGATTCGGGGGGCTGTGGATAAACCGAAAGGAATGTTTGTCCAGAAAGGCAAACTGAAGAAATTGAAAATGATCCCTGTGGATAGGAACATGAAGGTAAGTGTCCTTCAGGTCGATGGTGGGCATGAACTGGCCCCTCCGGAACTAAAGGGAGAATAGAATGTATATTCTCCATTTTGAAGGAAGGAACCCTGAGAAATTTGTTGAGGCACTTCAGGTCCAAAATAGGTCGAAAAGTTCCCTCCTTCTTGGGAACCACAAACAGATTGGCATAAAATCCTTGCAGAAGAACGAAGGTACACAATGATCCTTAAAAAGCACTTACTCTTTATTCTCCTCCAGCAAATTCAAACAAAACAAAATTATGCAACAGGCCTTAAAAACAGTTAAGCAGATATGTCATGGCAAAGGTCCAATCTGCCCTACTTGTTTCGGTTGCTCCTTATTCATGGACATGATTGGTTGCCATTTAACTTTGCCTTAATTACCTGGTGTAATGATCTTATTGGTCTAAGCCATTCCAATTAATTAACCTCTTCAGTACCTTGTAATAATAGCATTGCTTTAACATTGTATACTAATAAAGAAGTTTTCTATGCTGTTTGTTGATTATAAGGTCATCGACTTAAGTAGTAATAACATCTAATTATACAATAATTGTTTAGATTATACATATAGTATCTGTAAAGGCTTTTATTTTATCTAATGTAGATGATTTTAAAGTGAAGACCTCGAAACTAAACAATATGCACTTATACCCAATTGCTGCAATTATGTTGATATTATATTATTCCAAAAATCCCAAAATACTCTCTATTCCCTAGTGTATTTATAGTTGACCTTCATTTAGATAAAAAGAATGAAGTATATTTACTTAATTTATCATTTCAACCTAGGGAAACACATGGGATTAAAATAATCCACTACTAAGTCTATTTAACCATTCATATATGTGCAATGGGTAATAAGCGTGCTGTTTAGATGTCATACCCTTGGCCTTTGGCCAAAGGCACACATTGGTGTGCTCATTTGTTGTCCTACAGTCTAGTGTGCATTAATTTATTTTCCAGAAATTAATGATATCCCCCTCTATATTGAAACCCTGGGGCCTCCTGGTTTTCAATTTGAAAATCCAGAAAGCTTCTTGTAGCATCAGATGTGCCGTTCTGTCACCTCCTCTTGGGGGACTCCGGACACACACAATCACTTGCCATGATAGTGATGTCACATCACCCCCATGTACGGATATGAAATGCTGTGAAAGTCCACCTCTACCACCCATGGATCTGGAATATTGCGAATCCAAGCCTCTTGAAAGAGAGAAAGTCTGCCCCCAACTTGATCTGATTTCAGATCGGGGGCAAATCCTTAATGCTGATTTGTGCTTGCCCTTATTCCAAGGTTGGTTGGATCTCCAGGAGGGCTTGGTCTGTTCAGGTTTGGAAGAAGAAGAGGATTTCTGTCCCTTGAAATTGTGAAATCAACGAAAATTAGAAGCTTGGAGACCTTTAGGTCTAATCTTCTTATCTTGGGGAAGAAAAGACGCTTTCCACCTGTGACAGTGGAAATAATGGCACCCAAACCAAGACTAAACAAGGTCTTACCCTTAAAAGGAAGAGAGAGAAGTCTAGGTTTGATCTGACGACCAAGGGCCCAATCCGTTATGCAGCGTCAACCCGCAAAAGCCGGCGACGCCAAATATTGCGCTGGTTTGGTATCCTATATACGGCGTAACCTAGAAGTTCCGCTCGTATATTTCTGCCTTCGGCCGTAGTTTTTTGACCCATAGACAGGTATACCAAACCTGCGCAGTTTGGTATCCAATATACAGCGTAAGGACTTACGTGGCGAAAATGGAGAAATCTTACTCCATTTTCACCTGGCCACAAAATGCAGGCGTAGCAAGCCTTACGCTGAGTATTGGAGCCCCGTAACTCCCTAAACTGCCTGCAAAATAAAACCTAATGCATGCACAATGTCTATCTACCTGTCAACCGCAATCCCCCGCCGCAATCCCTAATAAAGTGCTTAACCCCTAAAATGCCGCTCCCGGACCCTGCCGCCACCTACATTAAATGTCTAACCCCCTAATGTGATCCCCCTACACCGCCGCCACCTACATTAAAATTATTACCCCCTAATGTAATCCCCCTACACCGCCGCCATCTATATTAAAATTATTACCCCCTAATGTGAGCCCCCTACCCCGCTGCCACCTATTTTAACTACATTACCCCCTAATCTAATCCCCCTACCCCGCTGCCACCTATATTAAAATGATTAACCTCTAATCTAATCCCCCTACCCCGCCGCCACCTATTTTAAAATTATTAACTCCTAATCTAATCCCCCTACACTGCCGCCACCTATAATAAATGTATTACCCCCTAAAATACTAAAATGTCCCTACCCTAAACTAAATTACAAATAGCCCTGAATAGGGCCTTTTGCGTGGCATTGCCCCAAAGTAACCAGCTCTATTACCTGCTCTTGAAAGGGCCTTTTGAGGGGCATTGTCCCAAAGTAACCAGCTCTATTACCAGCCCTTAAAAGGGCCTTTTGCGGGGCATTGTCACAAAGTAATCAGCTCTTTTACCTGTAATCTGACCCCCCTACACTGCCGCCACCTATATTAAATATATTAACCCCTAATCTAATCCTCCTACACCGCCGCCACCTATATTAAATATATTAACCCCTAATCTAATCCCCCTACACCGCCGCCACCTATATTAAATATATTAACCCCTAATCTGACCCCCCTACACCGCCGCCACCTATATTAAATATATTAACCCTTAATCTGACCCCCCTACACTGCCGCCACCTATATTAAATATATTAACCCCTAATCAGACCCCCTACACCGCCGCCACCTATATTAACTATATTAACCCTAATTATATTAGGGTTAATATAGTTAATATAGTTATTATATTATATATATTACCTATATTAACCCTATCTAACCCTAACACCCCTAACTTAATTATTATTGCAATAAATCTAAATAATATTAATCTTATTAACTAAAATATTCCTATTTAAAACTAAATACTTATCTATAAAATAAACCTTAAGATAGCTACAATATAATTAATAATTACATTGTAGCTATTTTAGGGTTTATATTTATTTTACAGGTAACTTGGTATTTATTTTAACTAGGTACAATAGCTATTAAATAGTTAATAACTATTTAATAGCTACCTAGTTAAAATAATTACCAATTTACCTGTAAAATAAATCCTAACCTAAGTTACAAATACACCTACACTATCAATAAATTAATTAAATAAACTACAATTATCTAAACTAAAATATAATTAAATACACTAAACTAAATTACAAAAAAAACCACTAAATTACAACAAAAAAAAAAGCTAATTACACCTAATCTAAGCCCCCTAAAAAAATAACAAAGCCCCCCAAAATAAAAAAATGTCCCTACCCTAAACTAAATTACAAAAAGTAATCAGCTCCATTACCAGCCCTTAAAAGGGCCTTTTGTGGGGCATTGCCCCAAAGTAATCAGCTCTTTTACCTGTGAAAAAAAGAACAACCCCCCATTACAACACACCACCCACACACCCCTACTCTAAAACCCACCCTATTCCCCCTTAAAAAAAACTAAGTCTAACCCCCAAGTGCTCCTTACCTGTCCTGAAGACCGGCGGAGAAGGTCCTGTTCCAGGCAGAGAAGTCTTCTTCCAGGCGGCAACCTCTTCTTCTTCCAGGAACCAGCCGGTGCGGAGCGGAGGAGTTGAAGACCGATGACCGCGGAGCTGAAGACCGTCCTCCCTGGAACTGAAGACCGGCGATGCAGGAACTGAAGATCGGCGATGCTGGAACTGAAGACCGGAGCCATGGAGCGTGGAGGATCCTCTTCATACGATCGCCGCCATACACTGAATCGGAATTCAAGGTTCGCGATTAAAAATGGCATCCCTTGAATTCCTATTTGCTGATTTGAGTCTTAAAATTCAAATCAGCCAATCAGAAGAGAGCTACTTTAATTCTATTGGCTGATTTGAATAGCCAATAGAATAAGAGCTACTGTAATTCCATTGGCTGATTAGAATAGCCAATAGAATTACAGTAGTCTACACTCTCATTTTCATTTTCCCCCGCTCCTTTATCTATTTTTTAACCTTCTTCCTTCCTTCCTTCCTTCCTTCCCCTCTCTCTCTTCTTTTGGCTCATTATATTGTCAAATCGTACATGCACCTTACTAAATCTAAGGCGATAGAACAAGTAAAAATAAAATCATACAAACAAACAAACGGAGAAAAGAAAATAAAAAAAAAAAAAAAAAAAAAGGGGGAAAATTTCCTTCCCTTCTCCTCCTCCTTTTTATATATAATACTGATTTTGACCTTAAACCTCTCACGCCCCGTCCCACCCCTGCCCTACACTCTCCAGCTCCCCCTAAGTTGTTCCTCTTGAATATATATTGAATTTTCAAATGGTTTAATGATTATTTGTTGCATTGCCCGATCTAATGATCTTATATAGGGTTCCCATTTAAGCATAAATTTTTCAATTTGTTTTTCGGATTGATTGTCTGTGTCAAATTGTTCATATGTCAATTGCAACTGTATTCGCCTCAAGAAAACCTTTATGCTTAAACTCTTTTTGGAATTCCATTCACTCAATATCATGTTTCTTACAATTAATATTATAGTATTTAGAAAACGAGTGTTTGACCCGTAAGTTGAGCCTTCAACTAAGAAAAAAACTTCTTTTGGGGTAATGTCTAATCTAATCTTGCATTTCTTTTCCAACCAATAAGTGATTTTTAACCAAAAAGTTTTAATTTTAGGGCATGAGTACATACAATGTACTATATCTGCGTTTACATATCTACAGCGTTTACAACAATTAGCTGGTTACTTTGGGGCAATGCCACGCAAAAGGCCCTTTTCAGGGCTATTTGTAATTTAATTTAGGGTAGGGACATTTTAGTATTTTAGGGGGTAATACATTTATAGGTGGCTGCGGTGTAGGGGGATTAGATTAGGGGGTAATGTAGTTAAAATAGGTGGCGGCGGGGTAGGGGGCTCACATTAGGGGGTAATAATTTTAATATAGATGGCGGCGGTGTAGGGGGATTACATTAGGGGTTAATAATTTTAATGTAGGTGGCGGCGGTGTAGGGGGCTCACATTAGGGGGTTAGACATTTTTATTATAGGTGGCGGCGGTGTAGGGGGATTAGATTAGGGGTTAATAATTTTAATATAGGTGGTGGCGGTGTAAGGAGGTCAGATTAGGGGGTAGTACATATAATGTAGGTGGCGGCGGGGTAGGGGGCTCACATTAGGGGGTAATATAGTTAAAATAGGTGGCGGCGGTGTAGGGAGATCATATTAGGGGGTAATATAGTTAAAATAGGTGGCGGCGGTGTGGGGGATCATATTAGGGGGTAATATAGTTAATGTAGCTGGCGGCAGGTCCGGGAGCTGCGGTTTAGGGTTAATACATTTATTGTTAGGAGTGAGAGGGGGGATTGCGGATAGAGGGGTATACGTGTCGGGCTATGTTTGGGAGGCGTGTTAGACAGTTATGGGTGATTTTATAATTTAGTCAGTTTTTGTAGGCGGCGGCAGTTTCTAAAGTGCCGTAAGTCACTGGCGACTCCAGAAATTTGTACTTACGCAGATTTCTGGACATCGCTAGTTTGTCAGACTTACGGCACTTTAGCATCTGACGGCGCCGTATATGTGATAGCTCGAGTTGCGAGCTGAAACTACGGGCGGCGCAGGTTTCCACGCTTGCGCCGAAACCTGCACCATATATCGGATCGCGCCCCAAGACTTTAGCCACAAGGCTCTGCGAGATAGAATGGCAAGACTGGACATCTTTGCACTCAGACATACCACCTGCATACTGGCATCACAAATGAAGGTATTTGCCAGTTTTAATGCCTTGATCCTGTCTTGGATTTCCTCCACAGTAGTCTCCAGAGGAAATAAGGAGTCACGCCAATATGAGGCCTCACCAGTGACCGCCGCGCCACCATACTAGCTACCGGTTGCCATAGCAGACCTTGGTGAAGACAAATCTTCCTTAAGTACCCCTCCAATTTCCTATCCAGGAAAAGGGGTACTATCCTCCAGAGGAATCGTAGTTCTCTTAGCCAATATGGATATAGCTACATCCACTTTAAGAATAGTATGCCAAAGCTCACGCACAGAGTCTGCAATAGGAAACATTTTCTTAAAAACAAGAGATCTCCGTGAGCTAGAATTAGGGGGAAAGGGTTTTGCTCTGAGCCCTTTGAGATTAGGAATGGGACCAGACAGGGGTGTCTGATGTCTCCCCTCCTCTTTGTGCTTACTATTGAGCCCCTGGCAGCTATGATTAGACAAACTCATGAAGTACAGGGACTATTAATCCATGATACTCTGCAAAAGCTTTGCGTTATTCGCAGATGATCTCACCCTGTTCATGAAGGAAACTGAGACTTCTATGCCGGTGGTATTTGAATGTCTACAATGGTTTGGCAAGATGTCCTATTATAAGCTCAACTACACGAAGACTGAGGCCTTGGCCTTAAACCTCTCCCCGACACAGCTCTCCCGGCTCAAAGAAACCTACCCATTCAATTCATCGACAAGCCAGCTAAAACACCTGGGGGTTATTCTTTCACCCAACCCGAAAGTGGTAATTCATACCAACTACGACCCGCTTTTGCGAGAGTTTGAAAACCTCACCGCAAAGTGGGCTAAATTTGAGATTTCATGGATTGGGAGAATCCAGTCGGTAAAAATGACATTATTACCTAAGGTCACATACCTTTTTAGGTGTATCCCTCTAATAATGCTAAACTATATTTTAAATCGCTTTCAATCAGTAGTAAGTAGATTTATCTGGCACGGTAAGCCCCGAGGATTGCGATGCAGCAACTACAAAAGCCTTGAATGCGGGTCTCGCAGCTCCCAATATCCGTAAATATTACGAAGCGGCTATGCTCTCTCATGTGACAGCATGGGGGGGCACTGCCGGGTGATACCAGGTGGGGACAACTTGAGCAGGCTGTCCTCCCTTCGAGATTGCTCCTTGAGGACCTTATCTGGGTTCCTCAGCACACAGATGTACTCACAGGAGTGGATAATCCTATTATTCGAGCCTGCATTAGAACCTGGAGGGAGCTCCGTAACTTGACTCAGGTTGCACCACACCCATCACCTGCACATTCAATAAGGGCGCTGCTGCTTTGCCTCCCAGGATCACATCCACAGATGTGGGCTGCATGGGATATAAAGTATTCCCGAGACCTCTACTCACCACGTGGCCTAGCTATGCAAGCTTCAGATCTATCAAACGTAGATATTCCTAAGAAATACCATTTTGAGTATTTTAGATTTATCCCCATGATGTCAGCCTGGAAATTTCCAAAAAATAAACCTAGAGAAATGACTCATTGGGAAAGACGATGGCTTGTAGGTAGACCAATCCCTATTGGACTCAGATAGATTCGTAAAGACGTTCCGTTTTCTGGAGTGGGAAAGAGCAATGGGGCGGGAGCATACGGAACTGGAATGGCAAAAAGCCATACACTGTACAAGAGGGGCAACACATTGTGTTACGTTATATGAGCTATTTATAAAATTAGTGCTGCGCTGGCATAGAGTCCCAAGGCAAATACATAAAATGTTTTCCCATACATCAGACAGGTGCTGGAGGGGTTGTGGCCAAAAGGGATCTCACCTCCATATTTGGTGGAGCTGTCATAAAGTGCAGGGGGTGTGGGAACAGGTGGCGACAGTACTCGACCAATTAGGTTTACTCCAAAAGTTAACACCAGACATTGCCCTTTTCCATTTAGGACTGGGGAAATTGACTCAAACAGAGAAAATTTTATGTATTGTCATACTCCTAGCCACGAAACTCGCAATAGCAAGGTGTTGGTTGGGAACTTCACAGGTTACATTTAGCATGATCAGAGATATCATTGAATATATCCGCTCAATGGAAGAGTTCTCTTTGAGATGCATGGGCAAACTGGGCTTACATGGGCAGGTTTGGGTACTTTGGGAAAACTGGAAGAAATAGAATGCATAATTGGGATATAATGACAGACTGAAAGAAAGCGCTGACAGCTTGAATATGAAACGTCCTTTGCCCCTCACGAAAAATCCCCCTGCCCTTCATTGCTTTCTATCTGCTCGCCCCCCCCGTCCCCCCCCCCTTTTTTTTCTCTTTTTCCTCATGCCCTGTCGCCTCGGGGTCAACAATCTTTCTCAACAACCAGTAATACTATCTATTTACCTGGACATTATCGCTATACATATTCATATGCATATTCCCTCGGGCCAGTCACAGTTCGAGGAGAAAACACAATCCAGGTGACATCCAATCAGTTACATATTTGAATATTTTCCATGTGTCATTTTATTTAGCGATATGTTGTGGTGTATATACTATGGACAAGTATAGGCCTGCATATGCATATTAAGGCATTACCACCGAAACTAGGCCCAATGATTGTCGTATGTTATTCTACATGCTAAATGTCCATTTGACAATGTACATATGTAAAAAGAGGTATTATTCATGGCTAGATATATTACCTTACGGGTTCAGATCTAATATGGTTTACAGTCTTGAAGACATGCCTATTATATTCAATGCATAAATACTGATGTATGTCAAATAGTTGTGTTGCCATGATGTTCTCCAAGAGTTTGTTTATGTATGCTTTGCTACCTCAATAAATATTATTTATAAAAAATAAAAAAAACAAGAGATCAAGTAAAGGGAACAAACGGTTTCTCCCTTTCCTGAGAAATAATATCCGATCTGGAACAGGAAACGCTTCCACAGATCTAGGCTTGACATCAAACACCCTGTTCAGCTTATTAACCTTAGGAGCCTTTGTAACTGTAGGTTCTGAATCCTCCAAAATAGACAGAACCTCCTTGAGTAGTAAACGGAGGTGCTCAAACTAAAATCTAAAACTAACCTCCTCTAAGTCTACAGTACTAACCACAGTAGAATTTGATTCAAAGATTTCGTCCCTCAGAGGCTGCTGAAGAATGGTCATCCTCAGATAATTGTGATAAACTGGCCAAGATATATTCTTAGATTTTTTCTTACCCGAGATAGGTAAGGCACTCAGAGCCGCAGACACCGCTGAGATAAACTGCTGTGCAAAATCATGGTAAAAATACTCCCCCAGGCATAGACTGAGTAAAACCTGCAGGGCACTGCGTGTGTAACTGCTAGGGACAGGGACTGAGGAGAAAGTTGAGGCATGTCAAGGGCAACATAATCCTGAGAGGCAGAGGGCTCTGAGGGGTTACATTTTTTTAGTACAAGCAGAATCTTTCGGCTAGATTTGGAGTTTTGTCGGTAACGACCCGAAAATCTAATGCCGGCTTTTTTCTGGCCGCACCATAAAAATAACTCTGGTATTGAGAGTCCACATAAAGGCTGCGTTAGGCTCCAAAAAAGGAGCGTAGAGCATATTTAACGCAGCTTCAACTCTCGATACCAGAGTTGCTTACGCAAGCGGCCAGCTTCAAAAACGTGCTCGTGCACGATTCTCCCATAGAAAACAATGGGGCTGTTTGAGCTGAAAAAAAACCTAACACCTGCAAAAAAGCCGCGTTCAGCTCCTAACGCAGCCCCATTGTTTGCTATGCGGAAACACTTCCTACGTCTGCACCTAACACTCTAACATATACCCCGATCAGCCAATAGAATGCGAGCTCAATCTGATTGGCTGATTGGATCAGCCAATCGGATTGAACTTGATTCTGATTGGATGATTCCATCAGCCAATCAGAATATTCCTACCTTAATTCGATTGGCTGATAGAATCCTATCAGCCAATCGGAATTCGAGGGACGCCATCTTGGATGACGTCCCTTAAAGGAACAGTCATTCTTCAGTTGGACGTCGCCGGAAGAAGATGGGTCCGCGGTGGAGGTCTTCAGGATGGAGCCGGTCGTCATCGGATGAAGATAGAAGATGCCGCTTGGATCAAGATGGTTGCCGGTCCGAATCGCCTCTTCTTCCCGGATAGGATGAAGACTTTGGACCCTCTTCTGGACTTCTTCAGTGGATGTCTAGCCCCCGCTTGGGTTGGATGAAGATATCGGAGCCAGGACGTATCGGTGATACCCGGTGAGGTGAAGACAAGGTAGGATGATCTTCAGGGGCTTAGTGTTAGGTTTATTTAAGGGGGTTTGGGTTATATTAGGGGTATGTGGGTGGTGGGTTGTAATGTTGGGGGGGGTATTGTATGTTTTTTTTTACAGGTAAAAGAGCTGAATTCTTTGGGGCATGCCCCGCAAAGGGCCCTGTTCAGGGCTGGTAAGGTAAAAGAGCTTTGAACTTTAGTGATTTAGAATAGGGTAGGGCATTTTTTATTTTGGGGGTCTTTGTTATTTTATTAGGGGGCTTAGAGTAGGTGTAATTAGTTTAAAATTGTTGTAATATTTTTCTTATGTTTGTAAATATTTTTTTATTTTTTGTAACAGTTCTTTTTTATTTTTTGTACTTTAGTTAGTTTATTTCATTGTAGTTATTTGTAGGAATTGTATTTAATTTATTTATTGATAGTGTAGTGTTAGGTTTAATTGTAGGTAATTGTAGGTATTTTATTTAATTAATTTAATGATAGTATAGTGTTAGGTTTAATTGTAACTTAGGTTAGAATTTTTTTTACAGGTAATTTTGTAATTATTTTAACTAGGTAACTATTAAATAGTTCTTAACTATTTAATAGCTATTGTACATGGTTAAAATAATTACAAAGTTGCCTGTCAAATAAATATTAATCCTAAAATAGCTATAATATAATTATAATTTATATTGTAGCTATATTAGGATTTATTTTACATGTAAGTATTTAGCTTTAAATAGGAATAATTTATTTAATAAGAGATAATTTATTTTGTTAGATGTAAATTATATTTAACTTAGGTGGGTGTTAGTGTTAGGGTTAGACTTAGCTTTAGGGGTTAATACATTTATTAGAATAGCGGTGAGCTCCAGTCGGCAGATTAGGGGTTAATAATTGAAGTTAGGTGTCGGCGATGTTAGGGAGGGCAGATTAGGGGTTAATACTATTTATTATAGGGTTAGTGAGGCGGATTAGGGGTTAATAACTTTATTATAGTATCGCTCAGGTCCGCTCGGCAGATTTGGGGTTAATAAGTGTAGGCAGGTGGAGGCGACGTTGAGGGGGGCAGATTAGGGGTTAATAAATATAATATAGGTGCTCTGGACTACAGGAGCCTGGATATTCTCCCCCAGCATTTGCTGCCTGCTTTACCCAGATTGTCTGGGAGTGTTTGCAGGACTACAGGCGGTGTCTACGCCTATGCCGTGGAAGTCCTTTTGATCGGCGGTTCAGCCCAGCGGTGGATACCGCACTAGCCACCAAAGACACGCGCAGTGAGGAGAGGAGCAGGCAAGTTAACCCCGGTGAATCTCCCGGGTTCTCTGAGTGAAGCGACCGCTGGTAGGAGGGAGTGGGGCGCCCGCGGAGCAATCGGTGGACAACGCTCCCTCCTCGCGGGTGAATATAACATCTGATCAGTCGGAGGCCTGAGGAGACGCTCTTCTTTACTGCGGTGTCCGAGGCAGGCGTGTCAAGCTTGGGATTTCTCTGGGTAAGACTTATCTGTTTTATTCGTATACCCTACTACTCTGATATTTTGGAATACAAGTGTTTGGAATAAGTGATCAGCAGAGGGCGCAGCTCACTGACTTTATATGGAAAACTGATCTGAGATGAGCGAGAGCGGAAAGTACTCTATGTTAACACCTGCATTGTTATGTTCCATCTACCACAGTTTGGGGGAAATAATGATTCTGAGTGTTTGGCAAGATTAATTATTCCCTTATTTCTACAGTGATATCCAAGTCTGTTGGGCCCTGATTTTCCTTTATTAAAGCGGATACAGCCCAGAATCTGATAAGAAGATTCATCTCCCTCTCTAGAATCTTGTCTGGGACATTCCTTTGCTTTCTGAAGAAATATTGATGAACTGTATAATTGGCTGTTCTACTTATCTACATAACTTCATTATTAGTTGTTGGAACGTTTTGTTTTTATTTATCTACATAACCGCTTCAGCAGTTGATGGAACTTTTTTTTTTGGCTCTGAGCTCCCTGATTCCCTGTGTAGTCAGCATTTGAATCTTCATGAAGTGTACAGTGGGGAAAAGGAGTAAGCAATAGAAGGCACAAGTAGCATATATGCGACTGCTTAAATTTTTGAGAGGAGCAATTCTGTGTCTGCTGACAGTGTATTTTTTTTTGTTTCTGTTGCCCTGTTTTGTTTTTTTTTTCCTTCTTAAGAAATATTATTTAAGATTGTGGTGCTAAGATATATTGGTTAGGTATCGGAATTAGGTGATATACCCCCCTTGTTTTTTTTTTTGTTTTTTGCACATTCTATAAACTAATATCACCGTAAAGGCCTTAAAATTCACTAGTTTTTACACTCTCTGTGTATCCCCCTCCAAGGGGGGGGGGGGGGGAGAAAGAAAGGGGAAGAAAAAAAAGGAAAAAAAAAAGGAAAAAAAAAATAAAAATATATATCACTCTCACAGTGGAAGCTTCCCTGCTTCCTATTTTTCTCCTATTTATTTAGGGGTTGTAATTTTTTTATTTTTTTTTGGTATTGATATCACATTTGATGTATATTTGTATTTTGCTGTTTGTTTTTGCACAAATTTTTTAAATCACTGGGTACATGGAAAGATTTATTACACACACGAAACAAAGTTCCCCCATAATGCCACCTAAAATTAAGGACAGGAAGGTTAAGAGTGTAGACACCTCACTAGACCCCGTACTGGATGGGGGTACATCCCACCTAGATGTAGGTAACTTAGTATCACAATTAACAGACATTTTTACTCCCCAATTTGATATCATCAAGAATGAGTTCAGCAGGATTTCCACAGATATTTCATCATTGTCAAGTGAGGTTAAGCAGTTCGCCTCAAGAATGAGGGAGGCGGAAGACAGGATCTCAGACTTGGAGGATCGGGCTAACGTCCAAGATAAAGTAGTACATGACCGAGGAGTTAGAATATCTAGCTTACAATCCCGCCTGGAGGACCTCGAGGATCGCTCCAGGCGGAATAATATCAGAATTATTGGTCTCCCCGAATCCCCCGAGTATGAGGACCTGTTGAAGCTTACTTCTTTACTACTCCCCAAAGCGTTAGGTTTCCCTCCCCAACAATTACCCCTTGCAGTAGAAAGAGCGCATAGGGTTGGATATTCGAAAGCAAATGGAACCACTGCTAATAGAAGTAGAATGTGTATCTTTAAGCTACTTAGATACCAGGATAAGCTGGAATTTTTGAAACTATACAGAAAGTCAGGGGAATTTATCTTTGAGAAAAACAAATTATTATTCTTTCAAGATTTCTCATTAGAGACATCTGTTAAAAGGAAACAAATGGTCCCTTATTGTGCTAGGATCACCAGTAAAGGCATAAAAGCGTGGATTACATATCCCGCTAAAATTATAGTGGACGAGAATGGCATTAGACATGTCCTTAATAATCCCCAAGAGGCTCAGGAGTTTATCAGTGCTTTGTAGGTTAAAATGGAAATTACTCTTTACAAACCCGAAATGTATTGGATTGAATTGTTATTTTTTATTGCTGATTTTATTTTGGATTTTCGCTTGTTTGAAATATTATTTACTGTTTTTTCTAAAGGGAAAAAAAAAAAGAGTAGACCTGAAATTTAGCATCATATATTTACGGTTGCGTTGGTGGTCAGGCTGGGTATTTGTTCCTAGGAGTAGAAGCATATTTAATTGCTATTTTTCTGTTTTTAAATCTCCCTTTTTTTTTTTTTTTTCTCTCGCTTACTTTTTTCCCTCTCCTCCTCTCTTCCTCCCTCCATCGCTGGGTCGGATAAATACTAAGTATGATATGTAATTAGATGTCCTCCAAGATTAATATACTTTCCTGGAATGTTGGGGGAGTAACATCTCCCAAGAAACGCAAACTAATTATTAAATACCTGGCTAAATTTAACCCTGATGTGGTAATGCTGCAAGAAACACATCTTAATGATATAGAAGCAGCAAAACTGAAGTGTAAATGGGTGGGTGAATGTGTCGCAGCCCCTGCGGTCAAAAGGAGATCAGGAGTGGCAATCTTACTGCATAAAAATTTAGATTATAAAATTGTTAAAACGGAGGCTGATCCCGAGGGAAGATTCTTGATTTTACATATACAGATTAAGGATTGCGACTTTGTGTTATGCAATCTATATGGCCCGAATTTATTTTCTCCTGTTTTCTGGGACACTATTAGGAGTAAGGTATTTCTTTCCTCAACAGCTAATTTAATTTTAGGGGGAGATTTTAATATGACGCTGTGCCCTGTTCTGGATAGGTTGTCTTTAAAAAACGTACGGGAAAATAATAAAGTAGCAAAATATTTTAAAACATTCTGTCATGAATTGAATTTAATCGATATATGGAGACTCAAAAACCCGGAGCAGCGTAGTTTTTCTTGTGAGTCAAAAACACATATGACATTTTCTAGAATAGACTTGTTCTTAATATCTAAACCTTTAGCATTATGTAGATCAGAGGCAGATATATATGATATTGCCATCTCGGACCATGCAGTAATTTCCTTTACAATCTTGGCCACTGCCCCTCCCAAGAATCAAAATACCTCGTTCTTTTTTCCTCGCTTTCTGACGGATAACCCCAGGTTTATAAATTGGTTAAAGCAGAAATGGAAGGATTACGTGACTATCAATATAAGGCAATTCAGCAAGCCGGAGGTTTTCTGGGAGGCGGCGAAAGCTGTATTAAGGGGGGAAATTAAATTATACTTGAGTACTTGGAAGAAGAAAGCTCTGGCCCAAGAATCTCAATTATCCGCACATGTAAGGAATGCACTTAGGAAGTTCTATATTGATAAGACTAAGGATAATTGGGACAGGTACTGCAAATCTAAACGGGAAAGAGATATTTACTTGAAACAAAGATCTCAAGAAGAAGAATTAAAAATCAATTATCAATTCAGGGGACATTACGGGAATTCGGCTAAATTTCTGGCTAAGGTGGTTAAGGTGAGGAATAGTAAGAATCTTATTTCCTCGATTAAATATGAGAATCAAAAACATACTAATGCAGATGATATTACTCAAGTATTTTTTAAGGTGTTTCAACGTCTATATTCAGATTCAGAGATCAATATAGATAATGCATTGAATTTTTGGGCCAGTGTTAAGGTACCTAGTATTTCTGAGGAAGAGTTGTCAGTTCTTAATAGTCCTATTTCGGAGGAAGAAGTCTTAGAAGCCATTCAGGTAGCTAAAATCAATAAATCACCTGGTCCAGACTTCATCCCAGTGGAATTCTATAAAATTTTGAAGGAAGAAATCAAACTAACATTAGTCAACTTGTTTAACTTCTATTTCTCTTCTAGCAATTCAATATCAAATTATTTCTCGTCGGCCCGTATTTCTCTAATTTTGAAGAAAGGTAAGGACCCGGAGGATCCTGGGTCTTATAGACCCATTTCTGTTCTAAATGCTGACTATAAATTATTGACCGCCATTGTTGCATCCAGAGTGGCCAAATTACTGGATGGAGTTATCCATCCAGACCAAACTGGATTTATGAAGGATAGAAATTCTCTTAAGAATATTCGTAAAGTAACCTCTTTTTTGGACTTTGCTTGGAACTTAGACCCCAAGAGTAATGTCTTTAAGAAAATCAGCTCTGCAGCAATTCTCACGGTTGATGCGGAAAAGGCCTTTGATGCAGTGAACTGGAATTATTTATTTTCAGCATTAGAACGATTTGGATTCAAGAATCAGTTTTTGGAATTTATCAAGAACTTATATAAAAATCCTATTTCATTTCTCTGCATCAATGGCCACTCTTCGCCATATATTTCACTTAAAAGGGGGACTCGGCAAGGATGCCCCCTTTCTCCGCTGCTCTTCAACTTGGCATTAGAACCGTTTGCCATTTTACTAAGGGATTACTTACCCGGAATTTCCTTAGGTTCTTCTAAGTTAAAAACTCTTCTCTATGCAGACGACCTTTTGATTTTTTTGGACAATGTAAAAGATACTATCCCCTTAGTGTTGCAATTATTTAAAACCTTTTCTTCTTTCTCGGGGTACAAAATTAATTATGACAAGAGTGAACTCCTTTGGTTACATAGGAATGGCTCTAAATGGGTAGATCACCCCTTTAAAGTGGTGGAGTCTTTCCGGTATTTAGGTATCATTTTGCATAGAAACCCTGCGAAATGGTACAAATTAAATTTTCGCCCGATTTTGTTGAAAATTAAAAATGATCTTCAAAATTGGTCTTCTCTCCCAATTTCCTTATCAGCAAGAGTTAATTTAATTAAAATGATTATTCTTCCAAAGATTTTATATCTCTTACAAAATCTCCCGTTATTATTAACCAATAGAGATATTCATGACTTACAGTCTTGGCAATCCAAATTTATTTGGGGCAATAAAAAACCAAGGATTAGTCTGAGCAGACTGACACAAAAGCAGCCACTTGCAGGTTTAGCCTTGCCAGATTTTAGATTATATAACTGGGCATGTTTAGCCAAGTTAGCGTTTGACTGGATTACGGAGTCAAATAAGTTTGTTGCGCTGGAGTTAGAATCATTTCTGATTTCTCCTTTTGCATTAAAAGCTATCCTTCACTGTTCTTTGAAAAGTTTGCCGTTAAATGTTTGTAAATTGATCTCCTTTAAAAATGTCATTGTGGCATGACATAAAATCTGTCGGGTTTTAAAAATCTCACCAGTATTTTCTGAGTTTCTCCCGATAGTAGGTAATCCTGAATTTATGCCTGGTATTAATTAGCGAGCTTTTAGGCTTTGGGCAGAAACAGGATTGGTCTATATCCATCAGTTATTTGACTCTAATCAATTGCTTACATCAGAGTTACTGTTTCGGAAATTCGATTTACCTAGTTCAAATTTGTATGCTTATTTTCAGCTACGACATTATATATTTAATCAGAGGTGGGACACAGTAGTATTCCTTGACTGGATAGACATAAAGAGTATAATTCGCCAGTTCTCGCTAGGTCTTTCTTCAATATCTTTGATCTATGACATTCTCTTGGCTAAACAGGGGGAATTATGTATAGATAAATTATATAATTTTTGGAAAAGGTATTTCCCGCAATTAGAGGAGAACAGAATTGAGCGAAGTTTTTTGGAACTAGATAAGTTACAGATTTCTGCTTCATGGAAAGAAGCCCATTTTAAATTAATTAATAACTATTATCTCGCCCCTGATAAAATGGTCAGATTTTACCCGACTCAAGCTTTTTGTTGTCCGCGCTGCTCCCTTGATAAGGCTGACTTTTTTCATATGTTCTGGTCGTGTCCTAAAGTACAACAGTTTTGGCAAAAGATCAGGTTTTGGTATGGCAAGTTGTACAAAGATTCAAGCCTGTTCTCGGCCGAGGAGATATTTCTTTTATCGAACCCGGATCTCCGACCGAATTGTCCGGTAAAGATATTCAATACAATAATTTTGACAGCAAGACAGTTAATAGCTAAAGGTTGGAGGAGTCAAGCAGCTCCGAGTTTTTCTTCCTTCCTTAAAGAAATTAAATTTCAGATTTTATTTGAATCTTTCCACACTAAATTTTTAGTGGATAGTAGGGTAGGAATTTTCCTCCGGGATTGGCTACCGTTAATTAGGTCTTACCCTCTTCCTATTCAAAGACTCATTTTATTGCCTTTCTTAAATTCTATACCCTTCCTAGAATTGGTAATACTTGAGTTATTCCCTCCAGCTTGGGTAACTGGTTATCGGGAAATAATTATGTGAGACGCGAGATGGGGGTTATGAATATTTTGTGGTAATACCTACATGCATACAGGTGTACATGTCCTATGGGGGAACGAGGATCGGACGATAAAATAACAATAGAGGGAGGGAGGAGGGAGAGGGGAGGAATTTAATTTTGAAGGAGAGGGGAAAGGGGAAGGTCCAGGAAGACAATTTCCCCCATTTTTTTTTATTTTTTTTTTCTTTTCTTCTTTTTCTCTCGTTGTTGTGTTTTGTTTTGTTTTATTGCCATAGTGGGAAAAAAAAAAACCAACAGTGAATACACTAAACTTTTATTTTTGGCTAAAAAAGAATTATTTCAGATTAAATTTAGCCCAAGAGTTATGCTAGGATATGCAAGTAGTTTTATTTTTGCTCAACGTAGATGGATATATGCTTGATATACTACGTTTATTATATGGGCATTTTTTCCGTTCTGCATTTGTTTTTGTTTTTTTTCCTTTCTTGTTCTGTATGGCCATCTTGTTTATTCTGCAATTTTGTACACTCTGTTGGATTAATAAAATATTATAAAAAAAAATTTAAAAAAAAATATATAATATAGGGGTCTGCGGTGTTAGGGACAGCAGATTAGGGGTACATAAGGATAACGTAGGTGGCGGCGCTTTGCGGTCGGCAGATTAGGGGTTAATTATTGTAGGTAGCTGGCTGCGACGTTGTCGGGGGCAGGTTAGGGGTTAATAAATATAATATAGGGGTCGGCGGTGTTAGGGGCAGCAGATTAGGGGTACATAAGTATAATGTAGGTGGCGGTCGGCAGATTAGGGGTTAAAAAAAATTAATCGAGTGGCGGCAATGTGGGGGGACCTCGGTTTAGGGGTACATAGGTAGTTTATGGGTGTTAGTGTACTTTAGAGCACAGTAGTTAAGAGCTTTATAAACCGGCGTTAGCCCAGAAAGCTCTTAACTACTGACTTTTTTCCTGCGGCTGGAGTTTTGTCGTTAGATGTCTAACGCTCACTTCAGACACGACTCTAAATACCGGAGTTAGAAAAATCCCATTGAAAAGATAGGATACGCAATTTACGTAAGGGGATCTGCGGTATGGAAAAGTCGCGGCTGAAAAGTGAGCGTTAGACCCTTTTTTGAGTGACTCCAAATACCGGAGGTAGCCTAAAACCAGCGTTAGGAGCCTCTAACGCTGGTTTTCACGGCTAACGCCAAACTCCAAATCTAGGCCTTTATTTTTAGACTGCAACATATTTGTTACACACGTGGAGCAAAATTGCACAGGAGGAATCACGTGTGCCTCTAAACAATATAAACATTTATCAAAAGTAACAGATACATTTTAGTCAGAATCTATTTTGTCTATATGGGTAACAGTAGATTCCCAAATATAAACACCCAGCAAAAATAATTTGGATTAGAATAATAATGATATCAAATATCTATATGTTATCAATCCTGCAATGCTCCTTTTACTAGCTCTATAAGAAGCGCTAATCTGCAGGCACAAATAACTAAACACGGCACCGCTATACTCCCAGCCTATGCTGGAGTAAATTCACCACCTCCTGTATCACCAGAGACACCACAATACTCTGTTAAGACCCTCCACTTCAAGAGCTACCGAGAACTCTGCTGAATAAGTCGCTTCAGGCAGAAGAAGGAGACGCGCGGTCATCAAGTGACTGCATCAGAATTAAAAATGCGACAGCAGGAGAGAAAAATTATAATTTCCTAAATACCCCTAATTAGTGAAAAACACCAGATTTCATGCACAACAATATATAAATAAAATTTATAAGCCTACCACAACTCTTACTCAAGAGGATTACATTGACACAGCATTACCCCAATCCTTGCTTGCAGGGAAACTACACCTCCTAGATATACTAAGGGAAAGAATGACTGGGGATTATGGGAAGTGGGAGGGATACTTAAAACTTTGCTGGGGTCTTCTTTGCCTCCTCCTGGTGGCCAGTAGTTGAATTCCCCCTAGTAATTAGAATGGATTTGTGGACTCTCCATGCCATTGAAAAGAAATCAGGTTGCATCGATGCACTCTCTCATTAAGAATAGTCTGTATTAACATTACAGCCATATTCATGTATGTTTCCCCAAAATCTCAAGCACCTTGAAAAACACTGTGGATATCTTGCCGCAGTCTTTACCCTTCTCTTCCTCTACCACTGAATAGAGTATATTCTGAGCAGGAATTCTGCAGTATGCCACCCTCTTGTTATTACTAATCATCCATATAAGCACATCAGGAAGCGTACACTGTGGCTGAAAAAGAAAAACACTGATTAAAGTATGAAATTGGGAAAAAATATATTTTATGTCAGGAGGATATTCCTTTTCCACTACCTATTACTCTTTCACTTGATTAAATCTCTTTCTTTCACAGTACCACTTTTTCTGGATAGCACACATATGGCTGTTGACACTTCTGAGAATTGGGGATGAAACAGTGATGATCTAGAACCGCCACTGGCCCTGAGGTCATAGAATTGTCATATTTATTCAGCCATAGTGCTTAATTTTATAGAGAATTCAAACAGAACTTACAATTGTATGTAAAAGGCTATTGTTCTTAAAAAAATCTATAATCCATATGAAAGAACAGTATTTATGTGTAAAGGCTGATTTTCTTTTTACCTGGAAATTGGAAGTAAAAAATAACTAATGCAATAGTATCAGTTAAAGGGACATGAAACCCCAAATTTTTCTATCGTGATTTAGAAAGAGCATGTAATTTTAAACAACTTTCTAATTTACTTCTATTATCTAATTTGCTTCATTCTCTTGATATCACTTGCTGAAAAACATATCTAGATATGCTCAGTAGCTGCTGATTGGTTGCTGCACATGGAGGCCTTGTGTGATTGGCTCACACATGTGCATTGCTATTTCTTCAACAAAGGATATCTAAAGAATTGAGCAAATTATATAATAGAAGTAAATTGGAAAGTTGTTTAAAATTACATGCCCTATCTGAATCATGAAAGTTTAATTTTGACTAGACTGTCCCTTTAAGAACTAATGCATATTGGCTAAATCTCATTGGCTGACAGGTACAATTAACTTTTGTACAGGCCAATGAGCAGTAGTAGGTAGTAACTATCATCCAGGGAACATTATTAGGAATTAAGCAACTGATTCTGTATTAGTTTTATTTAAATTTAAAAAGGTTTTACTTAACATTTTTTCTGTTTAAAAAAAAACATGTTCAAATAAGAATTTTTCTGAGAACAGTATCCTGTTTATTTGTCTTTTACTACTTATTCAAAACATCAGTATTTTAGAGAAGGCTGAAGATCATTTATAATATTGCATGTAATGTATTATTTTTCATATTATGATGATAATGATTGTTATCATTATTATTATTTATTATTATTATTATTAATAATAATAATAATAAGGATTATAATTAAATATTATATATATATATATTTTTTTTTTTTTTTTTTTCAAATAATTATTATTATCGAAAATCAGACTTTGTCTCTATACCTGTTCATTTCGATGGTGTATTATTATATTACATAAACTGAGTGGGTCATTCTACAAAATGTCCCCACAAATATTGGGGATCAGAGCAGCTGACCTTACCTCTTTGGCCAAAAATCTGATATTTTTTAAAATTCTTTTGGCATCAATTATCTTCTCTTTCACATTAAACTTGTTCAGTTTCCGACTCGCCCTTAGTCCTCGCTTAGCATTTAAGATCTAGGTGGGTTAACATAATTACTGTTAGTGCATTTGTTCATTCAAAAATCAAAAAATGTTCTAAATAACAAAACATAACAATGCATAAAATGGCAATAGGCAAAAGCAAGTGTATGAATTTATAGAAAACTGTACACATGAGCAGACTGGACATTAGGTTACCTTTTATGTTTATTTTTTGAATAACATTTATTGAAATTTTTGAGGCAACGTTCAAAAAACAAAACAAAAGAGACATAAAAGAGTGGGGGTTTTTTACCGCACAAATGTGTGCCTTTAAGCGCTGCGGAATCTGTTGGCGCTCTACAAATAACTGATAATAAAAAGGAACATTAAACTGCTGAGTACAACTACGGTATAATGGTTACTACTCATCATACTATTGTTTGTCCTTCTGCGCATACAGCTGTCTTCAAAGTTATTCTCTTATCTTAACCCCTTACAAGAATTAGTTAGTGAAGCTCTGTATCTTCACACTGAGCGCCGCCATTTTGTAGCTTATAACTGTTATGTAACTTTTAAACTGCACAATAACCTGCAAAAATGCAACCCTCTGCTCTCTATTATATGAGCTAAACTTAAGTACAAGGTACAGCTGGTTAAAAAAGACAAATCTGAGAAAGTGCACTGCTTCTGTCACAGGATGCAGCAATATCAGCTAAATTATGAGTTTTGCGTCATGAGTGAAAAAGCATCATTATGCTTCATAGCAATGCTTTTTCACTAACGCCGCTATTACAAGTCTTGTCAGAATAGGTGTACCGCACACCTTTTTTGGCCATCACGCAACGTCAGTACCGCACTTTTAGAAAAGTCCTTTTTTTCAATGGGACTTCCATAGCGCCGGTATTACGAGTTTTGCGATGAGGCCAAAAAGTGAGCGGTACACCCTATACTGATAAGATCTGTACCGCCATCTAAAGTCAGTAGTTATGAGTTTCATGCTACAAAGCTGTAACATAAAACTCATAACTAAACTGTCACAAAGTGCACTAACACCCATAAACTACCTATTAACCCCTAAACTGAGGCCCTCCCGCATCGCAAACACTATAATAAATGTATTAATCCCTAATCTGCTGCTCCTGATATCACCGCCACTGTAAAAAAAATATTAACCCCTATTCCGCCGCTTCCCGACATTGTCGTCACTATAATAAAATGATTAAACCCTAAACCGCCGCCCTCCTGCATCACAAACACTATTTAAATATTATTAACCCCTAATCTGCCGTCCGCCCACACCGCCTCTATAATAAACCTATTAACTCCTAAACATAACCCTAACGTAACCCTAACCCTAAGCATAACCCTAACCCTAACGTAATCCTAAGCCTAACACCCCCTAATTTAAATATAATTAAAATAAATCTAAATAAAACTTACAATTATTACCTAAATAATTCCTATTTAAAAATAAATACTTCCCTATAAAATAAAAGCTAGCTACAAAATAACTAATAGTTATAATATTGTAGCTATCTTATACTAATTTACCTGTAAAATAAAACCAAACCTGCCTTACAATAAAACCTAACATTACAATTAAATAAATTAATCAAATACAATTATCTAAATTACCAAAAAAAATAAACACTAAATAACACAAAATAAAAAACAAAATTATCAAAAATAAAAATGAATTACTCCTAATCTAATAGCCCTATCAAAATAAAAAAGTCCTTTCAAAATAAAAAAAAACCTAGCCTACACTAAATTGCCAATGTCCCTTAAAAGGGCCTTTTGCGCGGCATTGCCCCAAAGAAATCAGCTCTTTTACCTGTAAAAAAAAATACAAACAACCCCCCAACAGTAAAACCCACCACCCACACAACCAAACCCCCCAAATAAAATTCTATCTAAATAAACTCTTAGCTAACCATTGCCCTGAAAGGGCATTTGGATGGGCATTGCCCTTAAAATGGCATTTAGCTCTTTTACATTGCCCAAACCCTAAGCTAAAAATAAAACCCACCCAATAAACCCTTAAAAAACCTAACACTAACCCCCGACGATCCACTTACAGTTTTCGAAGACTGGACATCCATCCTCATCCAGGCGGCAGAAGTCTTCATCCAAGCGGGCCAAAGTCCTCATCGAAGCCAGCAGAAGTCTTCCTCCAGACGGCATCTTCTATCTTCATCCATCTGGCGCGGAGCGGGTCCATCTTCAAGACATCCGGCGTGGAGCATCCTCTTCTTCCGATGGTCAACGTAGAATGAAGGTTCCCTTTAAGGTACGTCATCCAAGATGGCGTCCCTTACATTCCAATTGGCTGATAGAATTCTATCAGCCAATAGGAAATAAAGGGGAAAAATCCTATTGGCTGTTGCAATCAGCCAATAGGATTGAGCTTTCATCCTATTGGCTGATCCAATTAGCCAATAGGATTGAGCTCGCATTCTATTGGCTAATTGGATCAGCCAATAGGATGAAAGCTCAATCCTATTGGCTGATTGCAACAGCCAATAGGATTTTTTCCCCTTTAATTCCTATTGGCTGATAGAATTCTATCAACCAATCGGAATGTGAGGGACGCCATCTTGGATGACATACCTTAAAGGGAAAATTCATTCTACGTTGACCATCGGAAGAAGAGGATGCTCCGCTCCGGATGTCTTGAAGAGGGACCCGCTCCGTGCTGGATGGATGAAGATAGAAGATGCCGTCTGGATGAAGACTTCTGCCAGCTTTGATGAAGACTTCGGCCAGCTTGGATGAATACTTCTGCCGCCTGGATGAGGATGGATGTCCGGTCTTCGAAAACTGTAAGTGGATCATCAGGGGTTAGTGTTAGGTTTTTTAAGGGTTTATTGGGTGGGTTTTATTTTTAGCTTAGGGTTTGGGCAATGTAAAAGAGCTAAATGCCCTTTTAAGAGCAATGCCCATCCAAATTCCCTTTTCAGGGCAATGGTTAGCTTAAGTTTATTTAGATAGAATTTTATTTGGAGGGGGTTTGGTTGTGTGGGTGGTGGGTTTTACTGTTGGGGGGTTGTTTGTATTTTTTTTACAGGTAAATGAGTCGATTTATTTGGGGCAATGCCCAGCAAAAGGCCCTTTTAAGGGCCATTGGCAGTTTAGTGTAGGCTTGGGCTTTTTTTATTTTGAAAGGGCTATTAGATTTATTTAAATTTAATTTATTTTATTGTAATGTTAGATTTTAGTGTAAGGCAGGTTAGGTTTTATTTTACAGGTAACCTTGTATTTATTTTAGCTAGGTAGTTATTAAATAGTTAATAACTATTTACTAACTAGTCTACCTAGTTAAAATAAATACAAACTTACCTGTGAAATAAAAATAAAACCTAAGCTAGCTACAATATAACTATTAGTTATTTTGTAGCTAGCTTAGGTTTTATTTTACAGGTAAGTTTGTATTTAGTTTTAAATAGGTATTATTTAGTTAATAATTAAAAGATTTATTTAGATTGATTTTAATTAATTAAGTTAGGGGGTGTTAGGGTTCGGTTTAGGGGTTAATATATTCATTTAGTGTTAGTGATGTTGGAGGCCAGAGGTTTAGGGGTTAATAACTTTAGTATAGTGGAGGCAACATTGGGGGAGGCAGATTAGGGGTTAATAACTGTAATGTAGGGGGCGGCGATGTTAAGGGCGGCATATTAGGGGTAAATAGTTTTATGTAGGTGGCAGGGATGTTAGGGGCAGCAGATTAGGGATGTTTAGACGTGGTTTTTATGTTAGGGTGTTAGGTTTAAACATAACTTTTTCTTTCCTCATAGACATCAATGGGGCTGCGTTACGGAGCTTTTGTTTCCTTGATCCCAGGTGCTAGGCTTTTTTTTTGCTGGCTCTCCCCATTGATGTCTATGGGGAAATCGTGCCGAGCACGTCAAAGCATCGCTTGTATTTGGGTGAAGCATGGAGCTCCATGCCACCATATCGCCCGCGCAAGCCTGCTTTTTGTGAACCTGTAATAGCAGCTCTATAGGGAGGTTAAATACTGCCGCTTTTGTGGCGGTCGTTAATTTCCCTGTAGTGCTCAAAACTCGTAATCTAGCTGTTTGCGAGCTACATGATTTCCCAGTGTAAAATGCAGAGCAGGCTACCTAGGTATGCTGTTCAGCAAAGGAAGAGTACAAAGCCAATTTGATAATAGAAAAAAAAAAAAATTGCATATTCTGTTAAATTTTTACTTTGATGTCCCCTTGCATAGGTGAAGTAAAATTACTTGCACAGCAATAATAAATAAGGAGCTGGACCTTAATGGGGCATTGAACACTAAATAATTGCTAGATAGAATGATGCATTCAAAGAAAAGATTATACTGAGAATAACATGTACATTTTTTTTTTTAAAGTTTCATTAGCTGTTTAAATATTGACAAAATAAGTGTAAAGTTTTAGTGACTATAAAACAATGGGAGCTGCCATGTTGTAACTTAGGTTACTTTCTCTGCTGTGGCCAATTAGGGACAGTTATAAATAGGTCACTAGAGTGTGCAGCCAATGGCTGTGTGGAATATAACAGTGTTCTGCACTTTTATTTCTAGCAGAAACTGAAAAGCTCACAATTTCAAAATGGAATTACAGGAAAATGGGACAAAATAAATAATGAAAGTATATTGCTGAGTTTTTTTAGATATACGATTTATCATTTTATAGTACCATCCCAAAGTGTTTAATGGCCCTTTAATACCATAATATTTAGCATTTAATATTGTTCACAAAGTCTAATAAAATGAAAGACAATAAAGATCATTGATCATGAATGTTTTTCAAAAGATTCTCCAGAATCTCTCCTCTTTTTCTGTACCATGGGGTAGATTTACCAATGTCTGTCCAACATGATACGCTGTAGCGTATCATGTCCGACAGACATCACTGAATACGCTGTTGGCATTTATCATTGCACAAGCAGTTCACCAGAACTTTAGACCGCTGCTTCATAACTGCTGTTTCCGGCGAGCCTGAAGGCTCGTGCGAAAACAAGGTGAACAAAGGTCATTCGGCCTTTGTTAAATCTACCCACATATCTCTAATTTTTTTCTATTACTTAAGAGACATATTAGGAAGGAGTAGAAGAGAAAAGTTATTTTCAATGGTATCAACTTTTGATAGAACAAAAAAATAAATAAAATGTTAAATGACATATACTGCTAACAAAATGAATTGTGCAATATTATCCACAACAAAAAGAGTAAAGAGAATACGGAATAGTGATGTCCAGTCCCTTCTTAATAAAGAAATATTAGAAAAATATGTTTCTATATAGAGAGATGGAGGGAATACTTTTTTTTTTAGTACAAATCTGTAAAAAGTTATCCTTTAAGACTAAAAAAAGTAAGTATTTAATCTGATTTATAAAGCAATGTGTTTTCAATCTAACAAATCAGCTGCATATTAAAATAAATATCTTCCTAGATAAGATAAAATCTAATATTTGCCAACAGCTTCTTTTATAATTATACAAACGCAGCAATGAGGGACTGAGGGAACAGAAAACACAAATACTTACAACGTTGTGTGTAAGAGCCTTTACTCTGCACTGGTCAAGATTATTAGGCCGACTCATTGTTCTTTTGCCGGCATTGAGAGAGTATTGTCTGGAGGGAATAGGGCAGAAACAGACTTTCTTACACATTAAATGCACAGTGCACAATTTACAAACATTCTCACAGCGAGCCAGATAAATAAATAAATAATCAGTGCATTCTCTAACTGCCGTATAAATATCAGGGCTGTTAATATAAAGAAAAAGAATGTTCCACTGCCCAATTTTCCAAAAATAAAACATATATATATATATATATATAAAACTCATGAAGCTTAATTCTATAGGAGTGTGTGTTTCTTTACCTTCTGATAATAATGTCCATTCTCAGCACTATAGCTGTCTAGGATTATAATTATTTTATTTTTGAGGACAGTGATGTTTCTATTACATATCTCCCAACATTTGTGTCTAAGTATTAAAGAGACACTGAACCCACATTTTTTCTTTCGTGATTCAGATAGAGCATGACATTTAAAGCAACTTTTTCATTTACTCCTAATATCAAATTTTCTTCATTCTCTTGGTATCTTTATTTGAAATGCAAGAATGTAAGTTTAGATGCCGGCCCATTTTTGGTAAACAACCTGGGTTGTCCTTGCTGATTGGTGGATAAATTCATCCACCAAATAAAAAAGTGCTTTCCAGATTTCTGAACAAAAAAAAAAGCTTAGATGCCTTCTTTTCAAATAAAGATAGCAAGAGAACGAAGAAAATTGATAATAGGAGTAAATTAGAAAGTTGCTTAAAATGTCATGCTCTATCTGAATCACAAAATAAAAAATTGGGGGTCAGTGTCCCTTTAAGGACTCAGGAGGTTGAGGGGAGCAATTGCTGTTTTGCAGACAGGGGCAGGAAGAATCATAGTTGCATAGGTAGCATTGATACGTCTGCCCAGTTGGTGGGTGTGTCTGGGTAGCTGGTGGGTGGGCTTGTTTTGGTGGTCTTTGGGTGGGACTAAGGGAAATGCAGAAAATCAGGGCCTATGTTACAGTATTACTGTTATATAATCTTTTCTACCTCAGTATAATAGCAGACCATTGTAACTGTCCCTATTTGAGAGGGACAGTCCCTAATTCTGAGCTCTGTCCCACTGTCTCTCTCAAATAGGGACAGTAGGTAGATCTGCTATTATACTGAGGTAGAAAAGATTATTTAACAGTAAAACTGTAGCAGATGTACTTGGCTCCCTCTCCAGCATTTCCAGTATCTCCAGTTCCTATGTTATTCTGAGAAACCTAAAACTCACAAACATCTCTATTGTAAGCGAATGGCGCTCAACAGAATAACATAGGAACTGGGGAGTTTAGATTATTGGTTTAATGAGAGATGTTACTGCACCCAAACACACTTAAAGTTATATTAAAATCATATTTTAATATATACCATAAATCAGCAATTCAGCACTGCATTGCAAAATATTTGCATAAATGTCTTAAAATCGTTTAACCCATTTAAAATAAAATGTTGTCAAAGGATGTACCTGCAACCAGCAACAAATTCTTCAAAAACCTTCTTAAGACGAACTTCAGGGCTGGATTTTGGTCTCCTGGAAAGTTTCTCCACTTCATCAATTCCAAGTTCCTGTGGATCAGAGACAAATAAGTCAGATGTTTTCTTTTTATCTTTTTATGTAGCTCACAGAGACACTTCTGTTTTTTTTTTTCAAACCTGTCCCTGGGCCTCCCTAACAAGCCAGATTTTGAGGATATCTGAACTGAGCACAGGTGAAATAGTCAGCTGATTAGTATAGATGGTTATTTTACCTGCTCTCATCCAAGGTAATCCTGAAAATCTGGCGTGTTAGGGAGGCTACAGGACAGGTTTGAAAACCAGTGAGTTAGAAAAATCCGGAGCTTGTGTCTTATTGGTCAACCCTCAAAGTTAGTCTTGACAAACTGGAACCAAGATAAACTATTGTTCTGGGTTTTGACACTTTAAATAAATTATGAGCTAGGCCAACTAGGCCTTTGCCTTTTTCTCTAGTAGGGGTTCAATATCCCTCCATGGGCCTCTGGCCTCCATTTGTGAGAAATATATGAGGAAACTGCAGACTACAATTGTTGGGTAGATTTCAGGGACAGCACATTTCCTACTACCTAGGGTAGAGCACAACCTAAATACAACTGTACATTAAAGGCTGTAACACACTGCAAGCGGAGTGGCGCGCAGCGTGTAGATGCGGTTGTGCGCGCTCAGTGTGTCCTGTCTTTTCATCTCTGAGCACTCTGCTGCGTCAGGTAGCGTAACTGAGCGCTCAGAGATGAAATATTTGAACTTCAGAAGCAATGCGACGTGGTGCAAAGCAGCTGCTTTGCCTCGCGCCACATAGCTTGCAGAGTGTCACAGCCTTAAGACAGTTACCCACGTCCTATACTACAAAATTATATAGCTCCACTCATACAGCTTTCATATAAGCATACGTTGATGACTTTATATTTACAAATATATCAAAGATCCCTGCTCCATTACTTTTCTGCCTGTTTTGGGGCCGCTGACAGAAATCAACCCGATTGAATGTGATTGGGTTGATTGACACGCCCTGCTAGCGGCCGCGAATCTGCAGGGGGCTGCATTGCTCCAGCAGTTCACAGGAACTACTGGTGCAATGATAAATGCCGACAGCGTATGCATTTATTGATATGTGGCAGACATGATACGCTACTTCGTATCATGTCCTCTCGCACAATGATAAATATGCCCCATAGCCTCAAAGCGTTGACTCCTCAACCAGCTTTTTTATAAAGTGGTTTGTCACAAAAAATTATATATAAGAAAATAAAAACCAATTTGGGCCAGTTTCATCTAACTTGTTTGCCAACTTGCCTTAACTTTACTTGCTTTAACTTTATTCTGACTGACTGTAAATTTGTTTAATTTCAAATCAATTATAAGCGACTTTAAACAGTGCAAAGTCATTTGACTTAACTTACAAACCAGCTGAGAAAAACTGAAATACAGCTTGACATAAGTCAAGATAAAACACATATGTGCTAACTGTGGTACGGTAACAATGCAGCACAGACTTGTTTTCATTTAATATGATACCTTAATTAATATTCTGAAGTATTAAAAGTAATAATATTATTGTATTTTCATACATTAATATTGCATTTAATTTAATAGCAATATTTCAGTGTAACAATAAGTTTACAGTTTCAAAATGGTATTGACCGTATTGCCCTATTACCTAATACAAATTGACATCTGTTTTTGCTAAATGTCTTCGCAAACGTAGCATGTTGTAGTCTTGTTCTTAAAGTCAGTGGAGAAAGAGAAAAAAACATGAAATCACAGACTTAGGGCCCCGTTTATGAAGCAACGGATGGTGCTTCGGAGGCCCATCGTTTCATATGACCGCTGCTCCTTAACCTGTCCACTACCTTATAGGTGGCTGATTAAAATCATACCGGTCAAATACGATCGGGATGATTGACAGCTCCTGCTAGCGGCTGATTGGCCACCAGTGAGCAGGGGCAGCATTGCACAAGAATTTCACTAGAAATGCTTGCTATGCTTTTTCTAACTAGGTGGTTGCATTTCTAACAGAGCTAAATTGAATAAACTTGGGTCTGACCTCTGGCCCATTTCTGTTAATCCTTCTCAATAAATCTGCAGTCTTTGATACTAGTGATCACACTTTCCTTCTCTAAATCCTCCAAACCCATGGCATTTGTGACACAATATTTTCAATATTTTCTCTAATGTATCATTCTCTGGTACATCCTTTGCCCCCTTACAGTTTTTGTTTGAGGTACTACAAGGCTCAGTTCATGACCCCATTCCCTTTTTAATAGCAAAGTCCAAAGGAGTTCAGTATAATCTAAATGCTGATGACACCCAACTCAAACTCTTTGCACCTGATCTATACTTGAATTTGACAGTCATCAAATCAACACCCACCAAGCTGCTGCTTTGCGGTCATACGTGACTTAGAAGTTTCACTCGTTCCTTTGCCAGTTCCTGATGCTTCCATCTTAAAATAGTTCTAAACTTCTGCACATGACAACACTAATATTTTAACCCACTGTATTGTATTATCCCACTTTGACTATACCAACATTCACTCTGGTTCCCCAGTCTACCATCTGTTACCACTGCAATTCATCATGAATGTCTCTGCTAGACTGACCTTCCTCAAACATTGCTCCTCATCTTCTGCACCTCTCTGCCAATCTGTTCACTGGTTTTCCTTAGCCTCAAATATAGAATTCAGAATGCAACCCAACATACAAAGCCCTTAAAAACACTGTACCCCCATATATCTCTGATGTTGTCTGCAAATATCATCATACAAACTCCCTTCTGCCAATACCTACTTTTTCCTCCTCCCATCTTCAGTTTTCTGGGCGTAAAACATTTCTGTGGAATTCTCTGCCTTACTCCACTAGCCCCAAACTTTCTGACCTTCAAGTGTTCCCTAAAAAACTACTATTTGGGGAATGCGGGTGTATTTGTCTTATTTCTCACCTCTGATTCTTTTACATTTCCTATACTTACCTTTGTAATCCCTGTATCCTGTGAGCTCAAAAGCTCAATTGTCTTCCACACACAAACCTTTTACAAAGTAATCTGCAATATATATAGTTGTATGCAAAAGTTTAGGCACCCCTGACAATTTCCATGATTTTCATTTATAAATAATTGGGTGTTTGGATCAGCAATTTCATTTTGATTTATCAAACAACTGAAGGACACAGTAATATTTCAGTAGGGAAATTAGCTTTATTGGATTAACAGAAAATGTGCAATATGCATCAAAACGAAATTAGAAAGATGCATAAATTTGGGCACTCCAACAGAAATATTGCATCAATATTTAGTAGAGCCTCCTTTAGCAGAAATAACAACCTCTAGACGCTTCCTATAGCCTGTAATGAGTGTCTGGATTCTGGATGAAGGTATTTTGGACCATTCCTCCTTGCAAAACATCTCCAGTTCAGTTAGGTTTGATGGTTGCCGAGCATGGACAGCCCGCTTCAAATCACCCCACAGATTTTCAATGATATTCAGATCTGGGGACTGGGATGGCCATTCCAGAACATTGTACTTGTTCCTCTGCATACATGCCAGAGTAGATTTTAAGCAGTGTTTTGGTTTGTTGTCTTGTTGAAATATCCAGCCCCGGCGTAACTTCAACTTTGTGACTGATTCCTCAACATTATTCTCAAGTATCTGCTGATATTGAGTGGAATCCATGCGACCCTCAACTTTAACAAGATTCCCAGTATCGGCACTGGCCACACAGCCCCACAGCATGATGGAACATCCACCAAATGTTACTGTGTGGGTAGCAAGTGTTTGTCTTGGAACGCTGTGTTCTTTTGCCGCCATGCATAACGCCCCTTGTTATGACCAAATACCTCAATCTTTGTTTCATCATTCCACAGCACCTTCTTCCAAAATGAAGCTGGCTTGTCCAAATGTGAGTTTGTGGCGTGTGTGCAGAAAAGGCTTCTTCTGCATCACTCTCCCATACAGCTTCTCCTTGTGCAAAGTGCGCTGAATTGTTGAACGATGCACAGTGACACCATCTGCAGCAAGATGATGTTGTAGGTCTTTGGAGATGGTCTGTGGGCTTTTTCTGACTGTTCTCACCATCCTTTGCTTTTGCCTCTCCAATATTTTACTTGACCTGCCACTTCTGGCCTTAACAAGAACTGTGCCTGTTTCCATTTCCTCACCATGTTCCTCACAGTGGACACTGACAGCTTAAATCTATGTGATAGCTTTTTGAAGCCTTCCCCTAAATCATATTGTTGAACAATCTTTGTTTTCAGGTCATTTGAGAGTTGTTTTGAGGCCTCCATGTTGCCACTCTTCAGAGGACAGTCAAAGAGAAGAACTTGCAATTGGCCACCTTAAATACATTTTCTCATGATTGGATGCACCTGTCTATGAAGTTCAAAGCTTAATGAGCTCACCAAACCAATTGTGTGTTCCAATTAATCAGTGCTAGGTAGTTACAGGTATTCAAATCAACAAAATGACAAGGGTGCCCAAATGTATGCACCTGTCTAATTTCATATTGATGCATATTGCACATTTTCTGTTAATCCAATAAACCTCATTTCACTACTGAAATATTACTGTGTCCTTCAGTTATATGATAGATCAAAATGAAATTGCTGATCCAAACACCCAATTATTTATAAATGAAAATCATGGAAATTGTCAGGGGTGCCTAAACTTTTGCATACGACTGGTAGCTACTCATGGGCAGAGATGTCTACTGCAGCACTTTTTAATTGCATTTTATAATGTTTACCATGGCATTAAGAAGCTTTGTTTATTGAGCTGCAGAACATGATCATGATGATGATAATAATAATAATAAAGTTTAAGTTGTAACAAGTTAGCTGAAAAGTTCTTTAATTATTAAAAAATGTTTGCTTTAATATAACCATTTATTCTCAGAAAATTAAAAAAAGTATTTTATTATAATCATTGTTACTATTATTATTACAATAAGTGATTCTAATCTTTCAAATAAACGTAACACATTTATTTGCATATGGTGAAATGTTCCCTTTAATGGGGCGAATGGAAAATGCAGCAATGACGTATACGAAAATAGATAAAATGTTGTTTTATTCTGCCCTGTAACATTATTCTTTTTGAAACACTTTATTTTAACTGAATTAAAGGAAATAGTAAATATGAATTTAAAGGTACAGTAAATGTTAGGTCTAATAAAGGACCCTTGTATTAATGAACCCTTGTTTTTTAATATTTACTTCACATAGATTATTGTTTAAACCCCTTGAAATGCTGAAATGCAATATAAAAGGAAGCAACAGCCTAAGCCATTATTTATATATATATATATATATATATATATATATATATATATATATATATATATATTTCTATACATACAGTATATATGTCATATGTAAGATTTTTTTATATTTTCTACATAAATAACTATAGACAATTTTTTTTGTATTTGATCAGCTGCTTTTCTATTAAACTAAGAGTTTATTTACTTTTTATTATAAGTATCTGCACTTGTTTTATCATAAATCAATGTCATTGTTTTGCTTTACAAATAATTGGTAACAATAAAAATAATACTAATCATCATCATAAGCTTTTGACGCCCCAAAATGCAAAGTAGTTGTAATGTACAAGTATTGTCCTTGGTAAAATAATAAATCCTAGAAGGTGTTAACAGGGTAAGGGCAGATTTACCAGCCGTTCAGCTATCTTGACAATCCAGTTGGAGATGCAGAGTCTCCAGCTGTGGTCCTCCCAGTAGCTCCACACGTATATGCAGGGTTTATCATTGCTCATTGAGATGCAGCTGTAGGAACTAGAAAGAGAAGAGAAAAAAAATTATGCTTACCTGATAAATTTCTTTCTTTCTGGATATGGAGAAGTCACGTCATTCAATTACTAGTGTGAATATCACTCCTGGCCAGCAGGAGGCGGCAAAGAGCACCACAGCAAAGCTGTTAAGTGTCACTCCCCTACCCATAATCATTCGAAAATGAATAACACAAAGGTGTATAGGTGCCTGAGGTTTAGTCAAAAATAACTGTCTTAATCAAGGTTGGGGTCGTGGACTCTCCATATCCGAAAACAAAGAAATTTATCAGGTAAGCATAAATTTTGTTTTCTTTCCTCAGATATAGAGAGTCCACAATGTCATTCAATTACTAGTGGGAACCAATACCCAAGCTAGAGGACACAGAATGAACAGGGAAGGAGAACAAGACAGGCAGATCTAAACAGAAGGCACCACCGCTTGAAGAAACTTTCTCCCAAAAGAGGCCTCAGCAGAGGCAAAAGTATTACATTTGTAAAATGTGGAAAAATTATGCAGAGAGGACCAAGTCTCAGTCTTGCAAATCTGTTTCACAGAAGCTTCATTTTTGAACGCCCAAGAAGAGGAGACAGCCCTAGTGGAATGAGCTGTAATTCTCTCAGGAGGTTGTTGTCCTGCAGTCTCATAAGCAAAACGAATCATACTTCTCAACCAGAGAGAAATAGATTTAGAAATAGCCTTCTGACCCTTACGCTTTCCTGAGAAACACACAAACAGGGCAGAAGACTGGCGAAAATTCTTAGTCACAAGATAGTAGGTAAAGTAGTACTAATGGTAATTATCTTTATTGGTTTAACTATTCAATCATACACATTTAAAAACACTTAAACTCTCTAGATATCAATATATAGCATAGATGTGTGAATAATACCTCTGAGAATCATGTATCTATATGTGAAACATTGTACTTGATTTGTATAATATGAAGCAGTCAGATACAAACATCTTTTGGAGCCTGCTATTAATAAACTCATAAATAATGCAGTAACAAAGAGGACCTGTTAAAATGTAGGATGCCAGATTATGAGATTAAAGATATCTAGCTAATACTCTATTTGTAATTATAAAGTCCTTGCTTGCACAGACAACTTTAGCACAGCTGTTCAGTGTAATAGATTCTGTCTGCTTAAAATCTCTAAATATAATATTTAGTATAGTTGTGTGAATAACACCTCTGAGAATCATGTATCTAGATATGAAACATTGTACTTGGTTTGTATAATATCAAGCAGTCAGATATAAACACTATCTTTTATAGCCGGCTATTAATAAATTCAAAAATAATTCTGTAACAAGAGGACCTGTCAATATGTGGAATGTTAGGTTATGAGATTAAAGCTATCTAGCTAATACTGCTATCTGTAATTATAAAGTCCTTGCTTGCACAGTTAACTTTAGGATAGCTATTCAGTGCAATAGAGTCTGTCTGCTTAAGCCCCTTCTATAGCGGGGGCTAGATTAACGTTTAATTGACTTGTTTCACTAACATAGCACAACGTCTGATCTCAGAATATAACACATATTTACAAGCTATTGGCAATCAACAGTTATCATAGAGAGTAAGCTTTTAAAAAATGAGAGTATGGACTCTCTGAAGCCAGACCCCTGACACGTGTTTCGCTCACGCTTCCTCAGCTTGTAAATGTGTGTTATATTCTGAGATCAGACGTTGTGCTATGTTAGTGAAACAAGTCAGTTAAACGTTAATCTAGCCCCCCGCTATAGAAGGGGCTAAAGCAGACAGAATCTATTACACTGTATAGCTGTGTTAAAGTTAACTGTGCAAGGACTTTATAGTTACAGATAGAGTATTAGCTAGATAGCTTTAATCTCGCAATCTGACATCCAACATATAACATGTCCTCTTGTTACAGCATTATTTCTGAATTTCTTAATAGCCGGCTGCAAAAAATATTGTTTTTCTCTAACTGCTTGATATAATACAAACCAAGTACAATGTTTCATATCTAGATACATGACTCTCAGAGGTATTATTCACATACCTATGCTATATATTAATATCGAGAGAGTTCAAGCAGACAGAATCTATTACATTGAGCAGCTGTGTTAAAGTTAACTGTGCAAGCAAGGACTTTATAATTACAGATAGAGTATTAGCTAGATAGCTTTAATCTCATAACCTAACATTCCACATATTGACAGGTGCTCTTGTTACTGCATTATTTCTGAATTTATTAAAGGGACAGTAAACACCAGAATTTTTTTTGTTTAAAAAGGTAGATAATCCCTTTATTACCCATTCCCCAATTTTGCATAACCAAGACAGTTATAATAATATACTTTTTACCTCTGTGATTACCTTGTATCTAAGCCTTTGCAAACTGCCTTCTTATTTCAGTTCTTTTGACAGACATGCATTTTTAGCCAATCAGTGCTTGCTCTTAGGAGCTTCACGTGCCAGAGCTCAATGTTATCTATATGAAACACATGAACTAACGCCCTCTAGTGGGGAAAAACTGTCAAAATGCTTTCCTATTAGAGGCAGTCTTCAAGGTCTAAGAAATTAGCACATGAACCTCCTAGATTTAGCTTTCAACTAAGAATACCAAGAGAACAAAGCAAAACTGGTAATAAAAGTAAATTGGAAAGTTGTTTAAAATGACATGCCCTATTTAAATCATGAAAGATTTTTTGTGACTTTACTGTCCCTTTAAAAGCCGTCTCCAAAAGATAATGTTTGTATCTGACTACTTGATATTATACAAACCAAGTACAATGTTTCACATATAGATACATGATACTCAGAAGTATTATTCACACATCTATGCTATATATTGATATCTAGAGAGTTTAAGTGTTTTTAAACGTGTATGATTGAATAGTTAAACCAATAAAGATAAAGTATGAATGGTTGAAAATCGTGCCTGTATTATTCAGTGAGAACTTTTCCTAAATAATTGCAGGGGTAAAGCACTCTTTTTTTGTTACAGAAAATCCTTAGTCGCCTGTAGGTAGAATTTTAGAGCACGCATAACATCCAAGTTGTGCAACAGACGTTCTTTATGAGAAGAAGGATTGGGACAGAGAGAAGGAGCAACAATTTCCTGATTAATATTTCTATTCAAAACTACTTTAGGAAGAAACCCCAATTTAGTATGAAGAACCGCCTTATCCGCATGAAACTCTCAGAGCAGAAGAGATAGCAATAAGAAACAAAACCTTCCAAGATAGCAACTTAATATCTATGGAATGCATTGGCTCAAACGGAGCCCGATGCAAAACTTTAAGAACAAGATTAAGGCTCCAAGGAAGAACAACAGGTTTAAACACAGGCCTGATTCTGACCAGGGCCTCACAAAAAGATTGAACTTCTCGCACATCCGCCAGATGCTTGTGTAACAAAATAGATAATGCAGAAATCTGACCGTTCAGAGAACTGACTGACAACCCTTTCTCCAGACCTTCCTGGAGAAAAGACATAATTCTAGTAATCCTGACTCTACTCCAAGACTAGCCCTTATATTCACACTAATAAAGGTATTTACGCCATACCTTATGGTAAATTTTTTGAGTAACAGGCTTGCAAACCTGGATCATGGTCTCAATGACCGACTCAGAAAATCCATGCTTAGACAGAACTAAGCGTTCAATCTCCAAAGCAGTCAGCTTTAGAGAAACGAGATTTGGATGGATAAATGGACCCTGAGTTAGAAGATCCTTCCTCAGAGGAAACCTCCAAGGCGGCCAAGATGACATCTTCACTAGGTCTGCATACCAGATCCTGCGAGGCCATGCAGGAGCTATTAGATTTACTTATGCTCTCTCTTGTTTGATACGAGCAATAACTTTTGGAAGGAGCACAAACGGAGGAAACAGGTATGCTAGACCGAAATCCCAAGGAACCTCCAGAGCATCTATCAGAGTGGCCTGAGGATCTTTTGACCTTGAACCGTACCATGGAAGCTGGCGTTCTGCTGAGACGCCATCAGATCCCACTATGGCACCATCCATTTGGGGGTTAACCTGGAGAACAGCTCTGGATGGACAGCCCACTCCCCAGGATGAAATGTCTGTCTGCTCAGGAAATCCGCTTCCCAGTTGTCCACTTCAGGAATGTGGATGGCAGATAGACAATTGTGAGCTTCCGCCCACTGAATAATCCGTGCCACCTACTTCATGGCTAAGAAACTCTGAGTTTGTCCATGGTGGTTAATGTAAGTCATTGAGGTGATGTCCGACTAAAACCTGATAAACAGAGCTAAAGACAATTGAGGCCAAGCCATCAGAGCATTGTAAATCGCTCTCAATTCTGAGATGTTTATGGAGAGAGCAGACTCCTCCCGAGACCATAGTCTCTGTGCCTTTAATGAGTCCTAGACTGCTCCCCAGCCCAGCAGGCTGGCGTCCGTGGTCACATTCACCCAGGAAGGTCTCCAGAAGCATGTGCCCTGAAACAGATGGTCCTGAGAAAGCCACCACGGGAGAGAATCTCTTGTCGACTGGTCTAGATCTATTGTCAGGGTGCCAGGAATCAGACTAAGACGAAAAGTGCAAAAATAATCACACCTTTATTAATAACAAAAAATAATAAAAAGTCCACAAGTCAAACAACAAGCCAGGAGTCAAAGCCAGAGCTGGTAGCCAGACGAGCCGAGTCAGGAGCCAAAGCAAATAGTCAGATGAGCCGAGTCAGGAGCCAAAGCGAGTAGTCAGACAAGCCAGAATCAGGAACAAGGAGAACAGCAGAGTCAGGAACAAGCCAGGGATCGGGAACCAGGAGGGACATCAGACAGCCAGGTAATACACAGGAGCTGGAACTCACAAACAGGTCTGAGACATTGCAAGGGCAAAGCATACTGAACAGAGGCCCTTTAAATAATAAGTGATGACATCACAATTCTGAGACTGTAACCTGTCTCACACGGATGATGTACACCAGTCTGGCCATAAGAGGGCTTGCAGGAAATGAGCAGCATCACACACTCTGCACCAGACTCAGCAAGAGAGGTGAGTAAAATGGCAGGGAAAAAACCTCCCCTCAATGACCCCTCCCCCGCAGGAGGACAAAAGGCTTATTAGGGAAATAGGCATGGAAGGCACAGAGGAGGGAACCCATGAATGCTCCTCCGGGAACATAGCCCCTCGAGTGAACCAAATACTGTACGCAGCCCCTGGACATACGAGAGTCAATAATGCTGCTGGCCTCATATTCTTCATGGTTGTCAACAAAGATAGGACGGGGATGAGGCAACACAGTGGTAAACTGATTACAAACCAATGGTTTCAAGAGGGAGACATGAAAAATATTGGAGATGTGCATTGCAGGAGGAAGGTCAAGAGGGTAGGCCACAGGATTGACCCGTCAGAGTATTCGATTTAAACCAACATAATGGGGAGCCAGTTTATTGGAAGGCACATGAAGGTTCAAGTTACGGAGGACAGCCAAACCCTCTCACCAACCTGGTAGGAAGGCGCGGGCAAACGCCTACGATCAGCCTGGAACTTTTGGCACTGCATAGAACGATGAAGGCAATCCTGAATCTGCACCCTCCAAAGCCGGAATACCTTGAGACATGAATGAATCGGGCAACAAGGATGGTTGAAACCCATAATTCACCATGAACGGGGATAACTGGGAGGAAGCATTATTAGCACTATTACGAGCAAACTCTGCCCAAGTTAACAGTTCAGACCAATTATTGTGGTGATCTGAGACATTGCAACTGAGTTTGATTAGACCGTTCCGCAGCCCCATTGGATTGAGGGTGAAATGCTGAGGAGAAGGAAAGCTGGATCCCCATTTGAGCACAAAAGGAACGCCAAAATCTGGAGACAAACTGGCTACCCCCGGTCTGACACTATCTCCTTGGGTAACCCATGTAAACGGAAGACGGAAGCAAGCTCTTGAGCGGTAGGCAGCTTCATCAAGGGAATGCAATGTGACATTTTGGTCAACCATCATAATGATAACAGTATTGCCACTGGAAACAGGGAGCTCAACAATGAAGTCCATGGAAAGATGTGTCCAAGGACACTCACCATTAGCAGTAGGTTGAAGAAGACCCACAGGAAGACATTGAGGAGTCTTATTCTGTGCACAAACTGAGAAGGAGGCAACATATGCAACAACATCAGAACGAAGACCTGGACACCAGAATTGTCAAGTGACAGACCAAATCCTTTGGTTCTTGCCCGGGTGACCTGCGGCTTTAGGATAGTGTTAAGTGTGCAAAAGTTTAGTTAGAAGATTCTCAGGAACAAAGCACTTACCACTAGGTTTCTCAGAAGGTGCATTGGTTTGTGCAGCCAGGATCTCCTCCCCCAAGGGAGAAGTCAAATTAGTACATATGGTAGCCAAAATATGGTCAGGAGGTATAACTGGAGTAGGTACAGACTCCTCCTTGGACAGAGGTGAAAATTGTCGAGAGAGGGCATCAGCCCTAACAATCTTACTACCAGGCAGGTAGGAGACCACATAATTAAACCAAGACAAAAATAGCGCCCATCTGGCCGACAAACGTTTTGCTTCAGATAGATAATTTAAATTCTTGTGGTCAGTAAGAATGAGCACTATTACGCTAGTACCCTCGAGAAGATACCTCCATTCCTTGAGTGCCAAAATTATGGCCAATAATTCCCTGTTGCCAATTTCATAATTGCACTCCACTGGAGACAATTTCTTAGAGAAGAAACTGCACGGATGCAAGGAACCGTCAGGAGTAGGACGTTGAGACAAGAGGTCACTTACTCCAGTCTCAGACGCATCGACCTCAAGAACGAAAGGCAGGACATGGTTAGGATGAGCCAGAACTGGAGCGGCAGCAAAGGCAATCTTAAGACTATAAAAAGCCTTAATGGCAGTAGGTGACCAATGGAGTCGATCATTCTCTTTACGGGTCATGTCTGTGATAGGTTTGACCAAGGAAGAAAAGGTTTTAATAAACTTTCTATAGTAATTGGGGAAGCCCAAAAAACATTGAATAGACCGAAGACCAACTGGGCGAGGCCACTGCAGAACTGCAGACAACTTGTCAGGATCCATGGAGAACCCTGCAACGGAGATAACATAACCTAGGAAGGTTACTTGAGTCTGATGGAACTCACATTTCACGAGTTTACAAAACAGGCTGTTCTTGCGTAATCTCTGAAGAACTTGTGTAACATCGGAACGATGAGCCTCAAGTGTGGGTGAGTGTATGAGGATGTTGTCTAAGTACACCACAACACACTGTTGCAACATATCTCGTAGGACATAATTAATAAATTCCTGGAAAACAGCAGAAGCATTACCCTTTTTCTTCACAAAGAAGAAGCCAGCCCCTGCAGGAGAGCAGGATTTGCGGATGATCCCCCACGACAGAGCATTGGCAACATACTCCTCCATAGCACAATTCTTCGCAACAGACAGAGGGTAAACCCAGCCGGAGGAGGAATGGCTCCGGGCTGCAGGTCTATGGCACAATTGTAAGACCGGTGAGGAGGCAACGTACCGGCACGCACCTTGTCAAAAAGTCTAGGAACTCTCGGTACTCCTCTGGCAATTGAGATACCGAAGAAGTGCACAAGACTTTAACTGGTTTCTGAAGACAAGTGGAAATACATTGCGGAGACCATGACAAAATTTTGGACCTGCACCAGTCGAAACTGGGATTGTGCTTTTGGAGCCATGGATAACCCAGAACAACTGGAAAATGTGGAGAGTTTATCACCTGGAACTGGAGGGTTTCAAAATGGAGAGCCTCAACAGCCAAGGATAACGAAGTGGTTTCGTGAGTAACGAGTGCGGGCTGAAGGGACCTGCCATCAATGGCCTCAATAGCAAGCGGAATGGACCGAGGCAAAACAGGAATGGAGTGCTTTGATACAAAAGCACTGTCAATGAAATAGCCAGCAGCACCGCAGTCAACAAGAGCCTTGGTGACTATAGAGGAGTCCACCCAAGAAAGGACAACTGTGACCAAAGTTTTCTCCTTTAGCTGTTCCGGGGACAAGGATAAACCACCCAAGGTCTGCCCCTGACAGGACCTTAGGTGTGAGCGTTTCCCGGACATGTAGGACAAGACTTTAAAAGGTGGCCCTGTAACCCACAATAGAGGCAGAGCCCCTCCCTCCTCCTAAAGCCCTCGCCACCACGGAGGGACGCGTGAATCCCAACTGCATCAGCTCAGCAGTACCTGGTGACTCGGGACCAGGAGGCATGGGTAGGAATGAACACGTAGGAGACAACGGAACAGGAGGCTTCCGCAAGCGTTCCTTGATAGAGGGCCTCTCTCTGAGTCTGATGTCAATTAGGATCAAAAAATACATCAATGCCTCGAGATCCTCTGGTAAATCTCTGGCAGCAACTTCATCTTTAATCGCATCAGAGAGCCCATGAAAGAAGGCGGCAACAAGGGCTTCATTGTTCGAACCTACCTCTGCGGGAAGCATACGGAACTCAATGGCATACTGAGCAACAGATCTTGTACTTTGCTGAATGGACATGAGTCGTTTAGCAGTAGAGGAGGAGCGAGCCAGAACATCAAATACCCTTTGAAAGGAGGCCACAAATTCAGGGTAATTTGAAATCACAGGTTTATTAGTCTACCGCAAGGGATTAGCCCAGGCAAGAGCTGTGTCAGAGAGTAAAGAGATGAGAAATCCCACCTTAGCTCTGTCAGAGGGAAACGCCTGAGGTAACATCTCAAAGTAAATGCCCACCTGGTTCAAAATCCCTCTGCACTGAATAGGATCGCCTCCATATTGCTGAGATATGAGGTAGAGGTGCAGAACCGGACATGCTCCTGGTAGGACTAGGTGCAGCAGCGGAAACAGGAGCAGCCATAACTTGCGGGACACTTTGGTCCAAATGTGCAGTGTGAGTCAGCAGAGTTTGAAGGGCTAGTGCAAATTGATCCAAGCGGTGATCCTGTTCATCCATCCTGGAAATGATGGTAGGTAAAGGTGGATTATTAGCACCATCAGGATTCATGGCCCTTGCGTAATGTCAGGGTGCCAGGAATCAGACTGAGACAAGAAGTGCAAAAATAATCACACCTTTATTAATAACAAAAAATAATAAAAAGTCCACAAGTCAAACAACAAGCCAGGAGTCAAAGCCAGAGCTGGTAGTCAGACGAGCCCAGTGACGTGCAGTGACGTCAGAGGATGGTGAGGCAGTGGCTAGGATACGCCTTCATTCTTTAGATATCCTTTGTTGAAGAAATAGTAATGCACATGGGTGAGCCAATCACATGAGGTATCTATGTGCAGCCACCAATCAGCAGCTACTGAGCATATTTAGATAAGGGGGGGGGACCACTGCATTTTAAAGTAATAAAACAGCAGAGCTACAGAGAGTTCAGAAAATTAGTCTATAATTTAGTGTGAAGTACAGAGGCAAGCTGCTAACTTAGTGGGTGTAAAGTTTGAGTAAACAAAATACAAAAACGACCCTGCTATAAAAGAGTAAACAAACACTAAACCACATTCATTAAATTATCATTTTAACTAACAGAATCTTTCAGTAAAAACTTACTTTAATAAGATGTGGGTGAAACACTGCTCTCTGTGCCTCTCTCCTGCTCTGTAAGGATTCAGGAAGTGACAGTGGCACATTCCACTGCACTTAGAGGGGAAGAACAGAACTCTTTTTCACTTTAGCAAAGCTAGCAGGTTCACAGGACAGCAACAAAATATATGAAAGTTGTTTTTTCCGTTTTTGTTTTGTTTTATATGATTTTACATCCAGCCCCAACCCTAAGTTCCACTTACTAATGCCTCTCGCTGGATTGGTTCAGCCCAAATAGGACTGCCTCAAATAAGCAGTTAATGGGCCATGCAATGATCTTAACCACTTGCATCCAGTAGATGGCGCAGCATGTTGTGTAATGGTGGGCAGACCTGCTTGTGCCTATTCATTGCACAACATATAGCTGTGAGAAAAAAAAATGCTGGGGGAAAAAATCTACAATTTTTTTTTTAAAGCCAATAAAAAAAATATATTTTTGCCCATATGAGAGGTGAAGCACTGCCTCACCTGCCTCTAGTGACTGCACATCACTGGACGAGCCGAGTCAGGAGCCAAAGCGAATAGTCAGACGAGCCGAGTCAGGAGCCAAAGCGAGTAGTCAGATGAGCCATAATCAGAAACAAGGAGAACAGCAGAGTCAGGAACAAGCCAGGGATCAGGAACCAGGAGGGACGTCAGACAGACAGGCAATACACAGGAACTGGAACTCACAAACAGGTCTGAGACAACGCAAGGGCAAAGCATACTGAACAGAGGCCCTTTAAATAATAAGTGATGACATAACAATTTTGAGACTGCAACCTGTCTCACATGGATGATGTAAACCAGTCTGGCCATAAGAAGGCTTGCAGGAAATGAGCAGCATCACACACTCTGCTCCAGACTCAGCAAGAGAGGTGAGTAAAATGGCTGCCAGCAGCACATGGCAAACAAAGCAGGGAAACAACCCTGACATATATCCTCTGAGACAGATCTGAATGGTCTCCGTTCCATTGTCTGAGCATGCCTAATTGCAGAGCTCTCAAATGGAATTGAGCAAAGGGAATGCTGTCCATGGAAGCGACCATCAGACCAATTACCTCCATACATTGAGCCACTGATGGCTGAACAGTAGACTGAAGAGAGAGGCAAGAGGAGAGAATTTTGGATTTTCTGACCTCAGTCAGAAAAAAATTCATAGATAGGGAATCTATTATTACAATTGTAGCTGGAACAAGGGAACTCTTTTCCAGATTCACTTTCCAACCATGGGAACTTAGAAAAGACAACAAGATCTCTGTATGATAGTTTGCTTGTTGAAAAGATGGCGTCTGAACTAATATGTCGTCCAGGTATGGCGCTACTGCAATTCCCCGAGACCTGATCACTACCAAGAGAGCCCTCAGAACCTTTGAGAAAATTCTGGGAGTCCCAAACTGAAAGTGTTTGTCTAGAAAGGCGAATCTCAGTAATTTGTGATGATCCCTGTGGATGGGAACATGAAGATACGCGTCCTTCAGGTCTATGATCATCATGAACTGACCCTCTTGGACCAAAGTCTCCTCTCTAAGGTTCCTAAATTGCCACGGACTAACCTCTCTCTGAACCTGCATTCCTTTAACAGCTGAACAGGCTAATGGAAGTCCTGACAAACTCACCAGAGCCTGCTGTCACCATCAAACTGAGGCTCTGGCTTCCCTGCACTTCCTGTTAGCAGCATTCCATAAACCCTGCACGGATCTCTACTGCTCTCAACCAAACAAACCATCAATCATCCTGGTCTGCACAGACTTTAACCCTTTCCCTGGATCTCAGCTAAATCACAAGTAAACTCCCCAGGGGGTCATATACCATTACTGCTTTGTTAAACGGAACTTTTGCTTTATCTGTGATTAACACTGGAACTCTCTGTTAACTAAGGAAAAACTGGGATTACTCTGACTCCTGTTCAGTTATACATCCTTTTCTAAGCTCACAAGTTAATTGCATTATTTGAGTTTGCTTATTTATTTTATTTATCATTTCATCAGTTCTAACTTAATCACTGATTACTATATGACCTGAGGTCTCTTCAATTGCAATTGAGTAGTTGCTTGCCAGCTGTCTCCTTTCCTCATATTGAGCTTATCTGTGTATTTAACCCAAAGTATACGTTTATTCCTTCTACTAGACCAAAAGGCTACTAAGTGGTTCTACAGTTCATATTTCCATTATAAACTGTTATACTTTGTAGCAACAACTAAACAAATAAACACACTTAAAAAACACCTTACACTAACTATATAAGTTAGGTGTAGTTAAGGTGTTGCACAAAGGAAGCATGGAAAGAATGGTTTCCATTTTGAAGGAAGGTACCCTGAGAAACTTGTTGAGGCACTTTAGGTCTAAAATGCGTCAAAAAGTTCCCTCTTTTTTGGGAACCATGAAAAGATTTTAATAGAATTATAGACCCTGTTCCCTTACTGGAACTGGAACAATCACTCCCAGGGAGGAAAGGTCCTGAATGAAGTTCAAGAATGCCTCTCTTTTTACCTGGTCTGCAGATAATATTGAGAGGTAGAATCTGCCCCTGGGAGGGAAAGTTTTGAATTCTATTTTGTAACCCTAAGATACTATGTCCACAGCCCAAGGATCTGGGACATCTCGTCTCCACGCTTGACCAAACAGGAAAGTCTGCCCCCCACTTGATCCGATACCGGACCGGGGACTGACCCTTCATGCTGACTTAGACTCAGCTGAGGATTTCTTTGATTGCTTCCCCTTATTCCAAGACTGATTGGGCTTCCAAGAAGACTTGGACTGCTCCTGCTTGGAAGAGGGAGAGAAAGACTTTTGACCTTTGAAGTTACGAAAGGAACGAAAATTGCTTTGATGTCCTTTGAGTCTGTTTTTCTTGTCTTGCGGTTTGAAAAGACCCTTTTCCACCCATAATATCAGAAACATATTTTTAAATACAGGAGACGGGGAGAAAGGAATCCCTGGCTTCTCCCATTCCTGTGAAATAGTCTCCGTCACACGGTCTGGGACAGCAAAAACTTCCACAGAGGAAGGAACATCATAGTATTTATTAAGTTACTAGACTTCTGAGTAATTTAGGGCACACACACTATCTGGTATGCAGATGTTAACACGCCCCAGAAAGTCACTTGAGTAATGATAAAAAAACAACATTGTAATAAGAGCACAAAAATAGAATTTCTATTGATTAAGTTAGAGCAATGTTAATGCACAATAGCACTGATATTTTTGTGCTCCACTTGTAATCTATGCTTTTGTGGTCTATTTAATTTTGAGTTAAATGTCCCTTTAAGTGTTTATGTTACAAATTGAACGAAGACCTAAATGGCAGGAAATATAGACCATGGAATGGAAGAGTAAAAAGGATATCAGTTTTGACTAGAGATACCTGTCATATTCAGTGGGCTCTGGCCGCATACTTGGAGTAACAGATACACCCTCTTGTTTAGTGTCTGATGGCACAGTCTCTATTTCCAGCTCATCCTCTGAGCCTGTGTCTAACAGACTCTGGTGCTCCTCGGTTACGTTGGCTGCTGTGGTTTTCTCACTCTTCTTAGATGCTTTTGGGATCACTTCTGCTACTTTGCCATAGTTCCCTAAAAAAATGACCATTAGTCATGAGAAGAATTATGTCATTATTTATTTAAAAAAACAGATATTTAATTAAGAACTATTTATGTTGCATGTATATTTTATCATCATCATTTTTTTTTAAAATGGTTAATTCAGTAAGAACTAATTATGTTACATGTATATTTTATCATCATTTTTTTGAGGTTTATACAGATTCATACATGACACTTAGATGGTATACATAACAGTAGGGATAGGCGAATGTGCTAAAAGTGTAATTTGTTTAGTAGAACAAATAGTCGTGTGGACGTGTTTTGGACAATCGAATGTTGATAAGAATTAAAATTAATTAAAATTCAATAATCGAATGTTATTTCTGTTTTTCGAATGTTTATAATTATATTGAATATGCGATTTTGAAATTTTGAATGTAACATTCAATTTAAGAAATACTATTCAGAAGTTTAATAGTTCATGTAGGGAATTTAGTAAATTGATAGATACAAATATATCAATTTGAATGTTTCTATTTTGAATATTGCATAATTCGAATATTACATTTAAAGAAAGCATTAGAAACACTATTGCAAATATATAAATTCGAATTTTTGAATTTGAATATTGTATAATTCTAATCGAATTGTTAGAAATTTTTGAATTGAATATTACATTTAAAGAAAGCATTAGAAATACTATTACATAAAAAGAATGTTAAAATGTTGCACAAACATTCGAAATTCGAAAAAAACTAATGTGTTAAAATTTGTTTTATTATTTGAATATTGGAAAGCATTCACCCATCCCTACTGAACAGCCAATGAATTTATGGTCTTCTTCAAATCAGAGGCACAGGACTGTGATCTGCTACTTTTAAATGGGGAGCAATACAGCATTTGATTAGCTATACCACATGGTGACAATGTTTTAGAATGTTCTTGTAGATGGGTGGCCAGGTAACAAGACAGTAGACAACCCTGGGTGTATAAAGAAACCTTTACCAAGTGCTATGATCCTCAGGGGTGGATTGTTAAGCAGTTTTAGTAGAAGTGCTATGTTGAAAACATGTATTTTAACAAACTGCTGTGCATTTTAAAATGACCTTTATGTCCATTTAAATCTTCAATTAACACGTTTTTAATGCACGAACTGTCCTTTTCTTTGATTTGCAAAATAGAACATTATTGAATCTAATGTATTTAAAAGGAAATGAATATCAAAAATGTTTCTGTTGGTATCATTTGTTTAAAGCATATCTATGTATGCTCAGCAGCAACGATGCAATACTGGGAGCTAGCTGATGATTGGTGGCTGTGCACATTTGTCTTTTGCCATTGGCTCACCAGATGTGCTCAGCTGGATCCCAGTAGTGAACTGCTGCTCTAGAAATAACTTTAATTCTTAAAAGTGATACATAAATCCAGAGGCATGATCATGTGGAGGGTATTACAAAGCCCTGGAGGCAGACTACACTTTCTATTTAACAATATGATATATTTACTGTTAGGGGGCACATACCTTATAGCCGTCTCTCATGAATAACATTAACATCTTATGGACAGCAGTGTAAAGTGTTTAATTATTTGACCAGACATAATATGACTTTTTAAACCTATTTTATATATTTTCTTTATAGCTGCCATGTATTACATGAGAGTGGCATTAACTAGACATCCTATAATCCAGTAATAAGAGACCTTCCTGCGTAGGAGTACCTGATCGGTGGTTGTTGTTTTTTTCACAATGATGTATATAGCTACATTTTTTCACCTAACAGAACTGTATTAAAATATATGCTATGTTTACTCCTTTTAAAATGCCTCACAATATTGTTACTAGGCAGAAGCTGAATAGTTTGTGATTTTTTTAACTGCATTTCAGTACATATCTTTTATGCATGTATTTGTGATATTTTGTCAAAAGCTTGACAATAAGACTGTAGTTAGGTAAATGGGTTAAACAGCTGCTAAATTGCCCTAAAAACTTCTTAATCAACTGAATAAATCTTAAAAGGGCTTAGAAAATAGCTAATTATTATTTGTTGTGTTTGCTGAGACCAATCAAATGATAGTCTTAACCTATAGGGTTGGAATAAACACACAAAGGAAAACATTGTCAGTTCTTAAAATTATCTTGGGGTTTCTACCTGTCTCTTGAGAGGAGCCTACTCTGTGCAGCTACGCCAATGCATATAGGGAAGATATGAATGTTGGGTAGCGAGTAACTGGTTTCAATGTTGCTGCAGCATAACTTACCTACTGAGAACTCAAATTTGACTGGTTTGTTCCCAATGCTGAGGTCAATCATTGTGCACTCAAACAAAACACCAAATAAAAGGAATTCTTCCTTCACCCCCAATGCATTCTGTAACAGAATAAAAGTGCATTTATGATTATGTGATAGAAAATAAATAATGCAGTTGTGCAACAGAATTTTGTTACATTTTTATATTTAATGCAAAATGAAAATATACTGAATTAGAACTTTTCTACAAACAAGTGGAAAATGGGCACATCCACATGATCTCTGACAGAACACTTACATAGGGCTGGATTATAAGTGAAGCAGTACTTTGAGTTCCCTCTCGCGCATTAAATCCGCTAGATGGAGGCTTTTTGCGTGTCGTATTGTTGATTATATCACCTTCTATCCTGGTGGTAATTAGCTGTTGATTTCTGCGCCTTCCTATTCCTTGTATTTGTTTCATGTTCTTTGAGGTGTTCAGGGACACCTCTGCCTTTCAGGAATTGGCTGCAGAATCTCTTACAGCTATACTTTTGTATAGAGGTACCCACAACTAATAGGGCACTTTAAACACAACTATATAGTAGCGCTATAGGGTGGGTTAAGGGACTTGGTTCCTTATCTCATTCATTCTTTGTTGTATATATATATATATATATATATATATATATATATACACACACATACATATGTATTTATGTGTTTATATGTGTATATATGTCTGTAAATACATATTTACAAATATAAATACTTATGTACACACATATAAACATATATATATATATATATATATATATATATATATATATATACCTATTTAGACATGTATATGTATCTCTATATTAAAGCTTTGCATGCCTTTTTTTTTTCTAACACCTGAGACCTCATATCTTTGGGCCCTTATAAGTTTTTATATAATATTTATTTTGAATCAATTCTATCAGTCTGTGTTATTATAAGTGAAACAATACTTTTAAATGTATTTCTGACGTGTTTTGTGTAACTTTTTGTCAGATAACCGTTAACCAGAGTTCTGAAGTCGCCCTTTCCCTAAATGTGTTAAATTTAATTGCGCGTTTACTTTCAACTCTTAATATGCACGCTACTACTTTTCACTTGTGCACAACATTTAGCACGCCACTCGTAATCTAACCCATAATTAGGTCTAGCTAAAAGTACTTTTAAAAAAAAAGAGCAATTTATACCATAAATTGGGGCATGTGTGTTGCCAGGCTGATATTGCTCAATTTCACAAGTATACAAAACATTCACAACATATAATTTATAGTATTTATGATCCTTATGTACTCTACCTTAGAGTGAAGAGATAAATCATTATATATCCACTAATTTATGTCCATATATGGACTGCTCCTACGCACCCACAAATCCTGATTGGTTGCTTATTTTTGTTTTATCCCTTATGGGAGAATAAACATAGTCTCTTCACATTTAGTTTTATTCTGGAGTGCCATAAGTTTTTACATTATAAGTAAACCGTTTTTAAAAACAAAATTAAATGTAAATAGAGAACGCAAGAGCTGTGGCACTCTCATCATTAACTTTACTACCAATTTCAGGTTCTGATTCATTTTCCTAGAACTAATAAGTAACATATTTAACAATGTAATACATTTATAACTCACTAGCAGAGTGATCACCAAAAATGGAAACAGAGATTATTGTTTCAAATTTTATTCTGGTAATGACTTTACAATTTTTCAAAGAGAGAAGAAGATGTCAAAGAAGTGGGGACAAGGCCAGTCAGTGTGGCATGTCAACATTATGGGGCCGATTTATCAAGCTCAGTATGGAGCTTGATGCCCTTTGTTACTGGCAAGCCTTCTAAAGACCGCTGCTCCATAACTTGTCTGCCTGCTCTGAGGCCGAGGACAGAAATCAACCCGATCGATTACAATTGGGTTGATTGACACCCCCTGCTAGCGTCCGATTGGCCGTGTATCTGCAGGGGGCGGCATTGCACCAGCAGTTCACAAGAACATATGCTGATAAACGTATGCTGTCTGCATTTATTGATGTGCAGCGGACATGATACATTGTATCATGTCCGTTCGCATTATGATAAATATACCCCTAAGGTTACACTTAGGGTTAACCCAAATATAGTTTTTAGTGACCTAATGAATGCAAAACAATAATTGCAGTAACATACCTCTGGCAATGGATGAGTATCTTCAACTTCCACTGTCACAGCATTAGGCTGCTCAGAATTCTCTCCATCTTCACCATCTTTACTGTCTTCCACAGTTGCCTCTTTTTCTTTCTCTTTGGATTTTTTACTCTTCTTTTTTACCTTTAATTTACTGAAAGCGTTTCTCAGAGCTTGTAATGGTTTCTTGTCTTGCATTGCATTGTTGCTAAATATTTCCACTGATAAGGCCATAAGAATGCGTCCTCTGTAGAAGATTCCCTCACCAAGACCTTCATTGAGATCTCGATGGACATCTCTCAATGTGTAGTTTTGAGGAGACCCATATAGATTCACCCAAGCAGGACCAAAGGATGGGTTAAAACCAACTGCAATCAAAGGAATAAAATGGAATAAATTAACAGACCTTTCCAGATATCCACACAGTAGTCACACTTTGTATGCAGTGTCCAAGGGTAATCACTGGTTAATAAATATTATTTAGCGTCACAAATTAACATAAAATGAAATTTACCAGTAGATGACACTGATTGGAACCCTCAGTCTTGAATGCACTGTGAGTTACCCTACCAATTTTATTTTAGAAATCTCAGAAAAAAGGTTCAATAAACATAAAAAAATATTTTTTGAGAGTGGCTGTAAAAACTCTCTGCTTAAAATGTTATATGCTAGGCCCTGAGTAGTAAGATATTTCAGTGGACAAGTATTTAATTTTTTTGTTTATTATTTATCATGCATTTGACTCAAAACTTGTAATGAGTGGACTAGTAACTTGTTCCCTAGATAGATGGATTGATGGATGGGTGGATGGATAGATAGATAGATAGATAGATGATAGATAGATAAAGGAAATCTTAAATCAGTAACAATATACTTTATTTAGCTCAGCCACTGAACCAATAATCCACTGATTATCTATCATGATTTAAGTATTAGTGCCTGATGAAATAAAGCTCTCCACTCTGGTCTCACCAGAACTGTGAGGTTTATCAAAGAATTTTAGAAAGTCACATTTTAGATTGGGATTTGTTTAGCTCGCTATGCAGGAAGGACATAGACATTACAAAGATTTTACATGACTTCTCTTCATGGCAGAGACTTTTTGGTCATCAGTCCCTTAGAGTTTGGAAAATCTTACTTTAGAAGCACAATGAGTTTAGCTTGGTTTGTATTCTTTTAAAATGTATTCTGCATTACCTGAGTTTTTACAGTAAGAGTGAATTTATCAATAACTATCACTTTCACACGCACAGGAGAGATAAAACAAAAGCTATTATGAAGTAGAGTTTTGTTCTCACCTTGTTTGCTGGGGTCAGATATTTGCTTTAAATCAATAAAATGTGTTGCTAGGGCAACATCCCCCATATGGGCATCATCTAGCACTTGAATTTTCATTTTACGGGCAAGAGGAGGGAACTGTTCAATAAAACTAATTTGTTCATTCCATTCGGGTGTTGTTGTATCACTTTCCACACCTGTTTCACCCTACATGACATAAGAAAAATAAAGAAATCACTAGGAAACAGACAAACTGTATAGAAGATATAGGCTTTATTAATACATGTATTTTATTATTATTATGGAAACTGTTAAACTAGTTGTATTTACTGTATTTACTGCTTCATTTGAAATTCAGGGCACTATTGTGGATATCACATAGTTGTGAACATCTGAAAATAATTTCCTGGAACTCTTTGCAGCAGAGCCATGACCATTTAAGGTTTGCATAGCTCCGCCCACTCCAATCCAACCCAAAACAAGCACATAAAATACTAATAGTATAATTTAGCCACACTGATTGCTTAAAGGGATTGGAAAGTTCATTGGTGTCTGCACACACGTCTTTTGTCATTGGTTCACCAGATGTATTCAGGTAGCTTCTGGTAGTACATTGCTGCTGTGGATATGACTTAAATTAAGTGTTTAATATCTGTACAGAGGTTAAACACATTGATGTGTGCAAGCAATAACATATATTTAACAAATAAGAACATTTTCTTTTTGCATTGTTATAGCATTTTAATACAGGTTAAATCCACAAGTTCCTCATCACTTCCTATGCCAGTCATGTGCTTGAGACTAAGGGAAGAATAACTTTACAGCAAATATCATAATAAGCAAGCAAGGGTTAAATTATTAACCATTCAGCATATGTATAGCAGGACATCACAATGCACCTAGTTTATATAGATGTTACACAGCCTGAAGTTAGACAGTGATATTACCTCACTATGTTTAACCTGCTAACTACTCCTCTGTTGGGGATGTTGGGATAGATAACAATTTATGTAGATATTTTAAGGATTTGTTTTTTGTGTTATAATTTTGCTAAAACACTGTTGAAAGTTTCACAAGTAGTTGGATTTTTGTTTAGGTAAAGATTCATTTGTCATCTTTGCTGCTGCAGTGATTGAGGGCAGTAGGTTATTAGACTCCGAAATACCCTAGTAAATCTGGATTTTTTTTGTATATTCTGTAAATTCCAGTCCATGAAGAGCCTGATGTCTTAGGGGTCGATTTATGAAGCAGCGGATGCTGCTTCCGACCCACTCCGCTTCAGTTCCGCCTGAAGCGGAAGTTAAGAAGCAGCGGTCCTAAGACCGCTGCTCCTTAACTCGTCCGCCACCTCTGAGGTGGCAGACAGCAATCAGCCCAATCGAATACGATCGGGTTGATTGACACCCTCTGAATCTGCAGGGGGCGTTATTGCACCAGCAGTTCACAAGAACTGCTGGTGCAATGATAAATGCAGACAGCGTAAGGTCATACCACTACTTTTTATACGGCCAGCCACTATCTCAAATGTTACAGGAACTGCATGAATCAATATTATAGGTGTTTCTGGCCATGATGGCAAAATCTGTCTTCAAGGTTATGCATTGGAAGATTTTTGTACTCACCCAGTGTGTTTGTACAATAAGGTGAATTTCAAATGAAACACCACATTTTTGAAGATGGTGGTGATGAGCTTATAAACCGAGAGAGATTACTTTGCTAGTGCTTGATAAGGAGGCAAAACCATGTGATTATAGAAGGACTATGACAGTAAATTATATCAGCATCTCAATCTCTCACATACTTGTTGGCCGGCAAATGTAACCTGGACATAGGGATCTATAAATACTTTCTTCTCTCCCATTATCTTGGAGAAGCTTCCCATAATTCCGGAACTCATACTGGGCAATCCCTCTGCCTTGTATATTTTCACGCAAAATTTTGACCATGGCCTTTCTGCTGGAATTCGTTTTGGAAGCAGTAAATTTCTAAAATAAAACACAGAAAATAATAATAATTAAAAAAAATACAATCTTTCTTGATTTTTCAAATATTGAGTGATATACAGTAGCACCAACACAGTATGGATTGAAAGGCGTCTGTCACACAAAATAAATGGTACCTAGATAATAGTACAAAAAACAACAGTATTCTCTTACAATAATATATATAAATTAATACAAGGTCAGATAGAACTAATTCCGTTGCCCCGTCACTATCAATGATAAAACCATTTATCTTTGCAGATAGGGAAAGAAAGAAGAGAGAAGAGAGGGGAACCTTGCAAACTTTAATGAACTAGGGTAACCAAAAAGCATGGACTCCCTCTATGAAATGGCTAGTTTGGGACTCCTTATTTGTAGCCTGTTTCTCTGTTCCACTAGAGGTCTTTGTATTCTGTGGACAATTTTGGAGACCTGTTACCTGCATTGGAAAGCTCTCTGGCTCCACCTGCTTGCCAGCAGCAGGTAGTTCTGCAATTAGCTCTCCTATAAAATGCTGCTTCACAGACCACTCCCTGTCCTGACATAGTGGTTCATCTTGTTCCTGTTAGTGTCTCTGACCTTGCCTGAATTTCCTGTTTGGTTCCTGAATCCAGCTTTCCCTTTTGGAACCTCCCTTGGATTTGATCTAATATTGGACTGCTTTTCTGTTTACCGAACTTGGTCTTGTAACCTGACTATTCTATTGGATTATCCCTGGATTTGGTGAGTTTTCTAGCTGCTCTCAGGTATCTAACCCTCGGCTTGTCTCCTGGCCATTCACTCACTATCAGCCTGTCTCTGTTTCCAGACTTTCCTGTGGTATCATTCTGCTTCTCTAGCACCCTGTTCCTGTATCCTAGTCCTGCAGTTTCAGTGCCTAGCCGTGCAGAGGGGGATTGCCAAGTTCCTGTATCCAGCACATGTACCCAAGTGCTTCAGAGAGTGTCTGCCAAGTACCAGTCACCTGCTTCTGCATTCAATTTCCACAGAGGAATGCAATGTGCCAGTCTCCAGCTACAGTGCCCAAGCTCTGCAGAGGGTCTATGTCAAGTTCCAGTATCCAGCACCTGTGCAAAGCTCTGAAGAGGGTATCAAGTGGGCATTCCTGTCTCTGTCTCAAGTGGGCAACTCCAGTCTCAAACTTAGAGTGGGCATTCCTGTATTAGCCCTCAAGTGGGCATTTCTGTCTCAGTTTCAAGTGGGCAACTCCTGTCTCTGTCTTAGAGTGGGCAACTCCTGTCTCTGCCTCCAGTGGGCATTCCTGTCTCTGCCTCCAGTGGGCATTCCTGTCTCAGTCTCCAGTGGGCATTCTTGTCTCAGCCTCAAGTGGCCATTCCTGTTGTTGGTCTCAAGTGAGTATTCTTGTCTTCAGCCTAAATTGGCACTTTGTTCCTGGCCTTAAAGTGGGCATTACTTCAGACTCCGTTCTAGTGTGGGTGCACCTGCTAGTCTATCCTGTTTCCAGTCTCCAGTTCCAGGACAATAAACATAAACAATATATAATAAACTTGCTTGCTTGTCTGTTACTTAACCATGCCTTAAAGGGGTAATTCAATAACGAAGTACAAACCACTGGCCCCTTTCGGTATTCAAGACAGTCCTACGCCTGCCAACACTTTGCATATGCTCCTTACCCCAGAACCCGCTGCACAGAACTTGACAGGTAAATAAGTAAATATAAAAAACCTTTCCAGTGTGGAGCAGCTTGGTTTTTTTTCCCAGTTCCTAGCAATAGAACGTTTTGTGGCTATTAGAATATAAATTAATAAACAACTCAGTACTGGGCCCTGTTCTTTTTAATATTTTTATAAATGACTTGGAGCAAGGATTAAATAGCGACATCTCTATTTTTGCAGATGATACTAAGTTAAGTAAGGTCATTAGGTCAGAGCAGGATGAACTCTCTTTGCAAAGGGATTTGCTAAAATTAGAACTATGGGCAAGTGAATGGAAAATGAGATTTAATACAGAAAAATGTAAGGTTCTACATTTTGGAAGTAAAAATAAGCAGGCTATGTATTTTTTAAATGGGACAAGACTTAGCCAAACACAGGAGGAAAGGGATTTGGGAGTAGTAATAGATAACAAGCTAAAGATGAGTGCACAATGCAGGGCAGCGGCTTCCAAGGCTAATAAGATACTAGCATGTATTAAAAGAGGCATTGATTCAAGGGAGGAAAGCATAATTCTGTCATTATATAAAGCCCTGGTAAGACCTCACCTTGAGTTTGGAGTGCAGTTCTGGGGACCGATTGCTAAAAAAGATATTGCAGAACTAGAAAAAGTTCAAAGAAGGGCCACAAAGCTAATAAGGGGATTGGAGAAATTAACCTATGAGGAGAGGCTAGCCAAACTGGGTCTGTTCTCTTTAGAAAAAAGGCGCTTGAGAGGTGACATGATTACTTTATATAAATATATTCAAGGCCCATATACAGAGATGGCAGAAGCTCTTTTTATTCCAAGAAAATTGGTTCTGACAAGAGGTCATAATTTAAGGTATGAGGAAAGGAGATTTAATCTCCTGCAACGGAAACGTTTTTTCACTGTAAGAGCAATAAAATTGTGGAACTCATTACCAAAGGAGGTAGTGAATGCCAATACCATAGATACATTTAAAAATAGTCTGGATAAATTTCTGTATATAAACAAAATTCATGGATATGATTGCTAGTATTAAATGGGTCACATTTTAATGGGGTTATTTAAGCTTAACTGGAGCTTTTTGTAAGTATTTTAGATTTGTATAGGTTGAACTCGATGGACTTCAGTCTTTTTTCAACCTTATCTACTATGTTACTATGTTACTATGTTACTTTTGGGTTTGGGAATCTTTTCAAGTCCCAGGTGGAGAAGAGCTACTTCAGGATGAAGGTTCTATGGTAAATAAGATGTTGTACCACAGAATACATCCACCATATATGATAGGCGCCGCAATACCCAACTGTCCAAACCCCCTTCAACAGACCGGGAAGCAGGCCAGTAACATGTTATGTAACTTCAAAGGTACAAGGTGCCATCTAGTTAATAGTTTGTTATAGACAAATGTACTGCAGGTTTAATAATCCTGATGACTTCACTCAATCCCATGCTCTAATATAACATGTTTTAATGAGGTGTGAACAGTTTCATAGGAATTTATAGTGTGCTGAGAAGGGGAACCATCTGTGTGCCTGAGATCCATCTAATCCACCAGTGCATTAAAGATCTGAGAGTCAGGAAAAACTTCCCAATCTTTCAGTAGAGACATAGGCCTCTATTTATCAAGCTGTCAACTGCAAATACTCTGGAATACCGCAGCATATTTGTGGCGAGCCTGATTCGCCGTAGTTATCAAGCCCTACAGACCGGCAAAAGTAGAATATAGTGACGTAACATACGATCCGGCGGACTCAGTCCAACACAGATCGATAGTTACGTCACTACAGATGTTCCGAACGCAAGTTCGGCACAATCTGACTACTTTTGGTAGTTATCAAATATCTACCAGGTACACTCGCCACTATTCCGGCCCATCGTACCTGGTTTTCAATCCGCCGCCCTGGAGGCGGGGGATGCCATAGGAATCAATGGGAGTCTGGCAGCAGCTCATATTCGATGCTGCCAGATATCCCATTGATTCCTATGGGAACGTCTACACCTAACACCCTAACATGTACCCCGAGTCTAAACACCCCTAATCTGCCCCCCCTACACCGCCGCCACCTACATTATACATATTAACCCATAAACCGCCGCTCCCGGAGCCCACCGCAACTCTAATAAATGTATTAACCCCTAAACCGCCGCTCACGGAGTCCACCGCCACCTACATTATACCTATTAACCCCTAATCTGCCGCCCCCTATATCGCCGCCACCTACATAAAGTTATTAACCCCTATCCTGCCGCTCCCGGGCCCCGCCACAACTAAATAAATTGTTTAACCCCTAAACTGCCGCTCCCGGAGCCCACCGCCACCTACATTATATTTATTAACCCCTAATCTGCCCCCCCTACACCGCCGCCACTATATTACATTTTTAACCCCTAAATCTAAGTCTAACCCTAACCCTACCACCCCCTAATTTAACTATAATTTTAAAAAATCTAAAAAAAAATCCTATAATTAACAAAATTATTCCTATTCAAAACTAAATACTTACCTGTAAAATAAACCATAAGCTAGCTACAATATAACTAATAGTTTCCTTGTAGCTAGCTTAGGGTTTATTTTCATTTTACAGGCAACTTTATATTTATTTTAACTACCTAGAATAGTTATTAAAAAGTTATTAAGTATTTACTAAGGCCTAGATTTGGAGTTTGGCGGTAGCCGTGAAAACCAGCGTTAGAGGCTCCTAACGCTGGTTTTAGGCTACCTCCGGTATTTGGAGTCACTCAAAAAAGGGTCTAACGCTCACTTTTCAGCCGCGACTTTTCCATACCGCAGATCCCCTTACGTCAATTGCGTATCCTATCTTTTCAATAGGATCTTTCTAACTCCAATATTTAGAGTCGTGTCTGAAGTGAGCGTTAGAATTCTAACGACAAAACTCCAGCCGCAGAAAAAAGTCAGTAGTTAAGAGCTTTCTGGGCTAACGCCGGTTCATAAAGCTCTTAACTACTGTACTCTAAAGTACACTAACACCCATAAACTACCTATGTACCCCTAAACCGAGGCCCCCCCACATCGCCGCCACTCGATTACATTTTTTTAACCCCTAATCTGCCGACCGCCACCTACGTTATACTTATGTACCCCTAATCTGCTGCCCCTAACACCGCCGACCCCTATATTATATTTATTAACCCCTAATCTGCCCCCCTCAACGTCGCCTCCACCTGCCTACACTTATTAACCCCTAATCTGCCGAGCGGACCTGAGCGCTACTATAATAAAGTTATTAACCCCTAATCCGCCTCACTAACCCTATAATAAATAGTATTAACCCCTAATCTGCCCTCCCTAACATCGCCGACACCTAACTTCAATTATTAACCCCTAATCTGCCGACTGGAGCTCACCGCTATTCTAATAAATGTATTAACCCCTAAAGCTAAGTCTAACCCTAACACTAACACCCCCCTAAATTAAATATAATTTTAATCTAACGAAATTAATTAACTCTTCTTAAATAAATTATTCCTATTTAAAGCTAAATACTTACCTGTAAAATAAATCCTAATATAGCTACAATATAAATTATAATTATATCTTAGCTATTTTAGGATTTATATTTATTTTACAGGTAACTTTGTATTTATTTTAACCAGGTACAATAGCTATTAAATAGTTAAGAACTATTTAATAGCTAAAATAGTTAAAATAATTACAAAATTACCTGTAAAATAAATCCTAACCTAAGTTACAATTAAACCTAACACTAGACTATCAATAAATTAATTAAATAAAATACCTACAATTACCTACAATTAAACCTAACACTACACTATCAATACATTAATTAAATACAATATCTACAAATAAATACAATGAAATAAACTAAAGTACAAAAAATAAAAAAGAACTAAGTTACAAAAAATAAAAAAATATTTACAAACATTAGAAATATATTACAACAATTTTAAACTAATTACACCTACTCTAAGCCCCCTAATAAAATAACAAAGCCCCCCAAAATAAAAAAAATGCCCTACCCTATTCTAAATTACTAAAGTTCAAAGCTCTTTTACCTTACCAGCCCTGAACAGGGCCCTTTGTGGGGCATGCCCCAAGAAGTTCAGCTCTTTTGCCTGTAAAAAAAACATACAATACCCCCCCCCCAACATTACAACCCACCACCCACATACCCCTAATCTAACCCAAACCCCCCTTAAATAAACCTAACAGTAAGCCCCTGAAGATCTTCCTACCTTATCTTCACCTAACCAGGTATCACCGATCCGTCCTGGCTCCAAAATCTTCATCCAAGCCCAAGCGGGGGCTAGACATCCATCATCCGCCGGCTGAAGAAGTCCAGAAGAGGGTCCAAAGTCTTCATCCTATCTGGGAAGAAGAGTAGATCCGGACCGGCAACCATCTTCTTCAAAGCGGCATCTTCTATCTTCATCCGATGAGGACCGGCTCCATCTTGAAGACCTCCATCGCAGATCCATCCTTCTTCTCCGACGACTAGACGACGAATGACGGTTCCTTTAAATGACGTCATCCAGGATGGCGTCCCTCGAATTCCGATTGGCTGATAGGATTCTATCAGCCAATCGGAATTAAAGTAGGAATATTCTGATTGGCTGATGGAATCAGCCAATCAGAATCAAGTTCAATCCGATTGGCTGATCCAATCAGCCAATCAGATTGAGCTCGCATTCTATTGGCTGATCGGAACAGCCAATAGAATGCAAGCTCAATCTGATTGGCTGATTGAATCAGCCAATTGGATTGAACTTGATTCTGATTGGCTGATGGAATCAGCCAATCAGAATATTCCTACCTTAATTCCGACTGGCTGATAGAATATTATCAGCCAATCGGAATTCGAGGGACGCCATCTTGGATGGCGTCATTTAAAGGAACCGTCATTCGTCGTTCAGTCGTCGGCCAGGATGGATGTTCTGCGTCGGAGGTCTTCAGGATGCTGCCGCTCCGCTCCGGATGGATGACGATAGAAGATCCCGCTTGGATGAAGACTTCAATCGGATGGAAGACCTCTTCTGCCCCGCTTGGATGAAGACTTCAATCGGATGGAAGACCTCTTCTTGCTCCGCTTGGATGAAGAATTTGGCTCGGCTGGGTGAAGACTACTCAAGGTAGGGAGATCTTCAGGGGCTTAGTGTTAGGTTTATTTAAGGGGGGTTTGGGTTAGATTAGGGGTATGTGGGTGATGGGTTGCAATGTTGGGGGGGTATTGTATGTTTTTTTTTACAGGCAAAAGAGCTGAACTTCTTGGGGCATGCCCCGCAAAGGTACCTGGTTAAAATAAATACAAAGTTACCTGTAAAATAAATATAAATCCTAAAATAGCTATAATATCATTATAATTTATATTGTAGCTATATTAGGATTTATTTTACAGGTAAGTATTTAGCTTTAAATAGGAATAATTTATTTAAGAAGAGTTAATTAATTTCGTTAGATTTAAATTATATTTAACTTAGGGGGGTGTTAGGGTTAGGGTTAGACTTAGCTTTAGGGGTTAATACATTTATTAGAATAGCGGTGAGCTCCAGTCGGCAGATTAGGGGTTAATGTTTGAAGTTAGGTGTTGGCGATGTTAGGGAGGGCAGATTAGGGGTTAATACTATTTATTATAGGGTTAGTGAGGCGGATTAGGGGTTAATAACTTTATTATAATAGCGGTGAGGTACGGTCGGCAGATTAGGGGTTAATAAGTGTAGGCAGGTGGAGGCGACGTTGTGGGGGGCAGATTAGGGGTTAATAAATATAATATAGGGGTCGGCGGTGTTAGGGGCAGCAGATTAGGGGTACATAGGGATAATGTAAGTAGCGGCAGTTTACGGAGCGGCAGATTAGGGGTTAAAAATAATATACAGGGGTCAGCGATAGCGGGGGTGGCAGAATAGGGGTTAATAAGTGTAAGGTTAGTGGTGTTTAGACTCGGGGTACATGTTAGAGTGTTAGGTGCAGACGTAGGAAGTGTTTCCCCATAGCAAACAATGGGGCTGCGTTAGGAGCTGAACGCGGCTTTTTTGCAGGTGTTAGGTTTTTTTTCAGCTCAAACAGCCCCATTGTTTCCTATGGGGGAATCGTGCACGAGCACGTTTTTGAGGCTGGCCGCGTCCGTAAGCAACTCTGGTATCGAGAGTTGCATTTGCGTTAAATATGCTCTACGCTCCTTTTTTGGAGCCTAATGCTGACATTATATGGACTCTCAATACCAGAGTTATTTTAAAGGTGCGACCAGAAAAAAGCCAGCGTTAGCTACGCGGGTCCTTACCGACAAAACTCTAAATCTAGCCGTAAGTACCTAGTTAAAATTAATACAAATATACAGTACCTGTAAAATAAAACCTAACCTAAGTTACAATTACACCTAACACTACACTATATTTAAATAAATTAAATAAAATTAACTACAATTAATTAAAATAAAATTAACTAAAGTACAAAAAAACCCCACTAAATTACATAAAATAAAAAAATTATTACAAGAATTTTAAACTAATTACACCTAATCTAATCCCCCTAATAAAATAAAAAAAGCCCCCCATAATAATAAAAATCCCTACCCTATACTAAATTACAAATAGCCCTTAAAAGGGCTTTTTGCGGTGCATTGCCCCAAAGTAATCAGCTCTATTACCTGTAAAAAAAAAGACAATACCCCCCTACATTAAAACCCACCACCCACACACCCATCCCTACTCTATAAACCACCCAATCCCCCTTTAATAAAACCTAACACGACCCCATGAAGATCACCCTACCTTGAGACGTCTTCACCCAACCGGGCCTAAGTCCTCAACGAAGCCGGGCGAAGTCTTCATCCAACCGGGCAGAAGAGGTCCTCCAGGCGGGCAGAAGTCTTCCTCCAGGCGGCATCTTCTATCTTCATCCATCCGACGAGGAGCGGCTCCATCTTGACCGACGACTACCCGACGAATGACTGGTCCTTTAAATGACGTCATCCAAGATGGCGTCCCTTGAATTCCAATTGGCTGATAGAATTCTATCAGCCAATCGAAATTAAGGTAGGAAAAAATCCAATCAGCCAATAGGATTGAGCTTGCATTCTATTGGCTGTTCCAATCAGCCAATAGAATGCAAGCTCAATCCTATTGGCTGATTGCATCAGCCAATAGGATTTTTCCTACCTTAATTCCGATTGGCTGATAGAATTCTATCAGCCAATCGGAATTCAAGGGACGCCATCTTGGATGACGTCATTTAAAGGAATATTCATTCGTCGGGTAGTCGTCGGTCTGGATGGATGCTCTGCGTTGGATGTCTTCAAGATGGAGCCGCTCCTCGTCAGATGGATGAAGATAGAAGATGCCGCCTGGATGAAGACTTCTGCCCATCTGGAGGACCTCTTCTGCCCGGTTGGATGAAGACTTCGCCCGGCTTCGTTGAGGACTTAGGCCCGGTTGGGTGAAGACGTCTCAAGGTAGGGTGATCTTCAGGGGGGTAGTGGTAGGTTTTATTAAGGGGGGATTGGGTGGGTTTTAGAGTAGGGTTGGGTGTGTGGGTGGTGGGTTGTAATTTTGGGGGGTATTGTCTTTTTTTTTACAGGTAAAAGAGCTGATTACTTTGGGGCAATGCCCCGCAAAAAGCCCTTTTAAGGGCTATTTGTAATTTAGTGTAGGGTAGGGATTTTTATTATTTTGGGGGGCTTTTTTATTTTATTATGGGGATTAGATTAGGTGCAATTAGTTTAAAAAGCTTGTAATTATTTTTTTATTTTCTGTAATTTAGTGTATTTTTTTGTACATAGTTAATTTTAATTAATTGTAGTTAATTGTAGTTAATTTATTTAATTTATTTAATTATAGTGTAGTGTTAGGTGTAATTGTAACAGGTTAGGTTTTATTTTACAGGTACTTTTGTATTTATTTTAGCTAGGTAGTTATTAAATAGTTAATAACTATTTACTAACTATTGTACCTAGTTAAAATAAATACAAACTTGCCTGTAAAATAAAAATAAACCCTAAAATAGCTACAATGTAACTATTAGTTATATTGTAGCTATCTTAGGGTGTATTTTACAGGTAAGTATTTAGTTTTAAATAGAAATTATTTATTTAGAGTATTTTAAATTATATTTTTATAATTAGTGGGGGTTAGAGTTAGACTTAAATTTAGGGGTTAATAAATTTAATATAGTGGTGGCGATGTTGGGGGCGGGAGATTAGGGGTTAATAAATTTAATGTAGGTGGTGGCGGCGGTGTAGGGGGTCAGATTAGGGGTTAATAAATTTAATGTAGGTGACGGCGGTGTAGGGGGTCAGATTAGGGGTTAATAAATTTAATGTAGGTGGCGGCGGTGGAGGGGGGTCAGATTAGGGGTTAATAAATTTAATGTAGGTGGCGGCGGGGTCCGTGAGCGGCGGTTTAGGGGTTAAACATTTTATTTAGTTGCAGTGGGCTCCGTGAGCGGCGGTTTAGGGGTTAATAACTTTATTTAGGTGCAGTGGGCTCTGGGACAGCGGTATAGTGGTAAAACAGTATAGTATAGTGTGGGTGCTTAGTGACAGGGTAGCAAGAAAGCTGCGAATAAGCCGATGAGCAGCGAGATCGATGACTGTTAGTTAACAACAGTCCGCTGCTCATCGCACCATACTTAGTGCGTGGCTTTTTGACAGCTTTCTTCATAATTTTGGCGAGCGTATTCAGGTCCGCGGAAGCGATGTTAGGCGATCTTTTCGAGCGTATTGGTGCCGTTGAATGCTAGAAAGTCGACGGCATGATAAATAGAGGCCATAAGATGGTATCAATCTTTTTTTTCTTTCTTTTTTCCTTTCTTGTAACTCTCTTATGGTACGTGAATAGAGTCCCTGTCAATCTGCAAAGCATTCACTGCACTCTGGTGTTTTTTTCCTCTCTTGTAACTCTCTTATGGTACGTGAATAGAGTCCCTGTTAATCTGCAAAGCATTCACTGCACTCTGGTGTTTTTTCCTCTCTTGTAACTCTCTTATGGTACATGAACAGAGTCCCTGTCAATCTGCAAAGCATTCACTGCACTCTGGTGTTTTTTTCCTCTCTTGTAACTCTCTTATGGTACGTGAATAGAGTCCCTGTCGATCTGCAAAGCATTCACTGCACTCTGGTGTTTTTTTCCTCTCTTGTAACTCTCTTATGGTACATGAATAGAGTCCCTGTCGATCTGCAAAGCATTCACTGCACTCTGGTGTTTTTTCCTCTCTTGTAACTCTCTTATGGTATTTGAATAGAGTCCCTGTCAATCTGCAAAGCATTCACTGCACTCTGGTGTTTTTTCCTCTCTTGTAACTCTCTTATGGTATTTGAATAGAGTCCCTGTCAATCTGCAAAGCATTCACTGCACTCTGGTGTTTTTTTCCTCTCTTGTAACTCTCTTATGGTACATGAATAGAGTCCCTGTCGATCTGCAAAGCATTCACTGCACTCTGGTGTTTTTTCCTCTCTTGTAACTCTCTTATGGTATTTGAATAGAGTCCCTGTCAATCTGCAAAGCATTCACTGCACTCTGGTGTTTTTTCCTCTCTTGTAACTCTCTTATGGTATTTGAATAGAGTCCCTGTCGATCTGCAAAGCATTCACTGCACTCTGGTGTTTTTTCCTCTCTTGTAACTCTCTTATGGTATTTGAATAGAGTCCCTGTCAATCTGCAAAGCATTCACTGCACTCTGGTGTTTTTTCCTCTCTTGTAACTCTCTTATGGTATTTGAATAGAGTCCCTGTCAATCTGCAAAGCATTCACTGCACTCTGGTGTTTTTTCCTCTCCTGTAACTCTCTTCTGGTACGTGTATATTTATATAGAGCAAATGATTTTAGGTTGTTAATTTAGTCCTACATTTGTTGTACTGTTATCCAATGTCTTACTTCTAATGTTTTGTTAATTGCCATGTGATGTTCAATCCTTATCAATACTTGCTATTATTCTAAAATGTATAGCTGTCTTATGCCATAGTTTTAACCTCCTCCAAATATTTTTGTCTGTTTACTTAACATCTCACCCTGACCAGACCAGAATCTAACTTTCAAATTGTCTTTGATTAGCAATCAACTAAATTTAGTGGATTCAGCTGACTGACCTGCCTCCATATATTTCACACAAGTTTGGGAGGTGCATTGCATAGGGGTGCATTGCCTGGGCAGTGTACATTTTATAAGTGAGGCATTAACAATAGAATTATACAAGAATTGAACAAGGATTGGGCAAGGAGCAAGACACAAGGCAAGTACTTTTGTAATATTATGTTGTTGTTTTTTTAAATTTGTTTTTTATTATTGAGGATACAACAAAATAACACATAATCCACAAATACATCCATTTGTCTTGACATTGGTAGGCAGATTTACAAGGCACAGTAACACAGTGAGTATGAGCAAATATAACATATATCTTTCACATGTCAAAGGTGAGGCAGTCTTACCGGATAGATGCATTATGGATCTGTTGATTATAACTTATAACATGCCACTTTAACCTGTTAGCTTGCACGTATCCCTCAATATTTTATATTATTTTCAACGAACAACCATTCTAACTCTAAACACTAACCTAACAAATTCTAACTACCCTAAAGATGGAATGCCTATGCCCTAACTACCTCCCCTTGGATCTAAGGTATAGAGGGTGCACAAAAGCGTGTACAAATGTGTCTATGTGTGCGGGGGTGAGGAGCGGGAAACAGAGAGAGAGTAATATTATGTTTTATGTACCTCATTGTTTCCTTATGCAACTGCTACTGTAATATTGTGTCTTATGTGTTTAATTGGTTCCCACTTTTGTAAAAATGCTCAATATATTCACATTCCTTTTTGCTGCCTCTTGTCTCTATAATAAAATACATTATTCAATTACTCCCTCTCCACCTGCATTGTTTATTAGCCCATCTCTCTTAAACTCACCTTACTTTTGAACTTTACCTATTTCTAAACACTCTTTCTCCCCCTGCACCTCATCTCAAAAACAATCTCATTACTGCAAATCTGTATCTCATCTCATGTCACTCTTGCTTTTACTAACTGCTGGTGACATCTCCCCTAATCCTGGTCTCCAGCAACTGCCTAGCCGTTCACATCCATGTGTAACGTCCCATAGACTCAGAAAACAAAACTCTGCCAACCTTACTCACATTCCTCTTGCATCAAAAGCCACTACCCCTTTCACTTGTGCACTCTGGAACTCTAGCTCTGTTTGCAACAAGCTCAATTTTATACTTGACCTCTTTATTTCTTGCTCCCTCAACCTTCTTGCCCTAACAGAAACCTGGCTCTCCCCTAGACACAGCAGCCACTGCTGCTCTGTCACATGGGGGTCTCCGCTTCAGCCACACTCCTAGGTCTGGAAATAGACAAGGAGGTGGTGTTGGTATTTTACTTTCCTCTCGTTGCACCTTTCAAGAAATACATCCCATCTCTTCCCTCACATTTTTCTCATTTGAAACCCACATGATTCGCTTATTCTCTCCTCTCTCTATACGTGTTGCAGTCATATACCGACCCCCTGGCTACTCAACTCAATTTCTAGATCACTTGGCTGCCTGGCTACCTTATTTCCTTTCTTCAGACACCCCTGTCCTCATTCTTGGAGACTTCAACATCCCTCTTGACAATCCCACTGCCTCTTCTGCAAAACAACTTCTGCAACTCACTTCCTCTTTCGGTTTGTCACAATGGACTGATTCTCCCACTCACACAGACGGTCACTCCCTTGACCTGATCTTTAGCTTTCAATGCACTCTCTCAAACTTCACAAACTCCCCTTTTCCTCTTTCTGACCACCATCTCCTTGCTTACAACATATCATCCCTCCCTACAACTCTCCCTCCTTCTACTCCTCACACCAAACTTCACAGAAGCATTATGTCATTAGATCAGCAACAGCTTGCTAATTCCCTCGAACCTCTCCTCTCATCCTTCTCCTCCTTTTCCTGCCCTGACTAATCTATCTGCCACTATAATTCCACCCTTACATCCGCCCTTGACAATCTGGCCCCTCTTACCATAGCTCGGAAATCACACACTCATCCTCAGCCTTGGCATACTCCTCTTACACAGTACCTACGCAGATGTTCCTGTACTGCTGAGCGCCGGCACTGGAGAAAATCTCGGAGTTCAGCTGATCTTGAACTTCTATTATTCTGCCCTTAATCTCCTTAAGCAACACTACTTCTCTACTCTTATCTCTAATCTTTCTTCAAACCCAAAACGTCTGTTCTCCACTTTCAATACTCTTCTCCGCCCTCCCACACATCCTAATACAACTTCTCTGTCAGCTCAAGACTTTGCCAGCCACTTCATTTACAATATCGACTCCATCAGAAACTAAATCAGCTCTCAACATAATTCCATTCTCTCACCCCTCAAATGCTCTCAATCAACCACAACCCACATAATCTTAAACTTAGCTCATTCTCCGCTGTTACTGAGGAAGAAGTTTCAGCACTTATACTGCGCTCTCACCTCACTACCTGTCCCCAATAACCCTATTCGCTCACAGCTACTCCTCTCCCTCTCTGCTACCATTATCCCTATATTCACACACATTTTCAACCTCTCCCTCAGCACCGGTATATTTCCCTCATCTCTGAAACATGCACTAGTCACACCTTTCCTCAAAAATCCTTCCCTTGATCCTACCTCCCCATCCAACTACCACCCTATTTCCCTCCTCCCTCTTGCCTCAAAGCTTCTTGAAAAACTAGTATATGCACACTTATCCCATTTCCTTACATCAAACTCCCTCCTTGACCCACTGCAATCTGGATTTCATCCCCATCACTCCACAGAGACAGCAATTGTTAAGGTTACCAACAACCTACTTACAGCAAAACCAAAAGGCCACTTTTCTCTGCTTATCCTCCTTGATCTGTCCACAGCCTTTGACACTGTTGACCACCCTCTTTTGCTCCAAACCCTCCAATCTTTTGGCATCTGTGACACAGCCCTCTCGTGGCTCTCTTCCTACCTGTCAAACCGTACCTTTAGTGTAGCCTTCTCTGGAACCTCCTCTGCCCCGTCACCACTTTCTGTCGGAGTACCACAAGGCTCTGTCCTCGGTTCCCTTCTCTTCTCAATCTACACGTCATCATTAGGTTCCCTAATAAAGTCCCACGGTTTCCAATATCATTTGTATCCCGACAATACCCAAATCTAATTCTCTGCACCAGACCTATCTCCTTCCTTGCTAACCCGTGTCACTAACTGTCTCTCATATCTCTTCATGGATGTCCTCTCACTACCTCAAGCTAAATCTCTCCAAAACTGAGCTCCTTATTTTCCCCCCTTCTTCCAAAATCTCCATCCCCAATCTCTCTATAACTGTCGACAACTCCATCATTACCCGAGCCCGATGTCTCGGGGTCACATTTGACTCAGATCTTTCTTTCACTCCTCACATTCAGTCCTTGGCTAAAGCCAGCCACTTCCACCTTAAAACATCTCTAAAATTAGACACTTACACAAGACACAACTAAGATTTTATTCCACTCTCTCATCCTTTCCCGCCTCAATTACTGCAATTCTGTCCTCTCTGGTCTCCCCACCTGCTGCCTAGCTCCTTTACAATCCATAATGAATGCCTCTGCCAGGCTCATCTTCCTTACACGTCACTCTTCATCTGCTGCACCTCTCTGCCAATCCCTTCACTGGCTTCCACTTGCCTCTAGGATCAAACACAAAATTCTCACTCTGACATACAAAGCCCTCAACTGCACTGCTCCCCCCTATATCTCAGACCTTGTCTCCAGATACTCTCCCTCCCGTCCTCTTCGCTCTGCTCATGACCTCCTACTCTCCTCCTCTCTTGTTACCTCATCACACTCCCGTTTACAGGACTTCTCCAAACTGACTCCCATCTTGTGGAACTCTCTGCCTCGCTCCAGAAGACTCTTACCTAGTTTTGAAAGCTTCAAGCGCTCCCTAAAGACTCTACTGTTCAGGGATGCATACAACCTATGCTAACCTTTCTTTATACCAGTTCCTCTCCTCCACCTCTATCTTCTAAACCCCCTTAGCATGTAAGCCTAAGAGTCCAGCTGTTTGTAGATCACCTTCTTAAGAGCTGACTACAACAGTGCAACTCTTGGCAGGGCCCTCTACCCATTTGATCCATATAATTGTTTTGTTGTACTCCGCATTTGTTTATAGCGCTGCGGAATCTGTTGGCGCTCTACAAATAACCAATAATAATAATAATCAATCAAAATAAAGTCTACTGGGAAGTGAAGTGATCTAAATAATCCCTTCATGCGATAGTAGAGAAGTCTCCCTATAAAAATACCCGATGGAAGTGATAGGAGCATCACTCCAGAACTTAAGATGTGTTTCATATAAGCCATAGAGTAAACCTTGAATGGGATGAATAGGCGACGGGTGAGTGACCACTAGAGGTTGATGGCAAAGTTTAAAAAATATTGAGTAATTTTTATTGAGTATCTTTTAACAGAACAAAAAAATGCATACAATCAGAACTGAATGCAATGTTAATTCTACAGTAGTTTCAGTTGGCATAGTTTAAAAATCTCAAATGCCAAGTTATTTCATTGTACATAAAGAGATCTGTTTTAAAATTAGAGTTTAAATTATTGCGAAAACTACTACTAAGTTATAAGATTTTTAAAACATATCTCCAACCAAGGATAACCATTCTGTTTTTAGTAGCTAGAGAATTAACTTTTGTATTCAGAAAAATGGAGTAGCTATTGTTTACCCAGATTTACAATTTTTTGTTCACCGAAATGATCTCGATTAAGTTGCAAAAGTTAATCTATAAATCAATAAAAATGCCAAGTTATTTCATTGTACATAAAGAGATCTGTTTTAAAATTTGAGTTTAAATTATTGTGAAAACTACTACTAAGTTATAAGCTTTTTAAAACATATCTCCAACCAAGGATAACCATTCTGTTTTTAGTAGCTAGAGAATTAACTTTTGTATTCAGAAAAATGGAGTAGCTATTGTTTACCCAGATTTACAATTTTTTGTTCACCGAAATGATCTCGATTAAGTTGCAAAAGTTCATCTATAAATCAATAAATATCCGTCCATGGTTACTTTCAACCATATAATAAACTGTATTTTACACTTGTTTTTTACACCTTAAAAACAACCAAGTCTGATTGGCAATAATCAAAAAGATTGCACTATTAAATAATAAGTAAGGTCTAATTTGGTGCTGAGTATAACATTATACATTTGGTTAAAGATCTATATAAAGAAAAACGAATGAAGTACCTTTGGTATAATTGCTATTCCAACTGAAAAGTGTACAGATTTTATGTATAAAATTCCCTGTCTATAATTTTGGCAAAATATATATTCAGAAGGAAATCTATCCATTTATTAGATAACCGTGAAGGTGTGATGTGATTCTGAGTGACCATAAAACTTTTATAGCAATATATAAGATTAGACTGTAAGAGAACTGGGTCATCTAATCCTTCTGTGCCAGTCTGCCTGCTTTGTATTGTGTTTTATGTTTATTTATTGTACCCCCTGTATATGGCTGCAGAATCTGTTGGCACATTGCTAACAAAGATGATAATTTATTAGATAATTATAGCTAATTCCATCTATGGTCGGAATATCAAATTACCTACTTTTCTATATCTTCATTCTGCCCGCTGGTGGTAGAAGGAGGAGCTGTCATAGGGTCTCCCCTTGAAAGCACTGATAAATTGCACTTCACAAAGCCTTTTATTCCAGCTCTGGTATCCTTGGGGTCAGTTATAACTGCCCATTTCTGAAGAAATCTGTGGTCTGCCAAAACAAAAACATAAAACAGGTTTATTATGCACAGTAACAAAGAGAAGAGAACATTTAAATCTAGGGCTGTCCTACTTGATTAGAGAAGTTTATGTTTTACTGATCACCTCATGACTATTTAAATACTGAAACACTTACTGAAATGTGATGCATCCTATGTGATCTGGAGTTGCCCACACAAAAATTTGTGAGCAGATCACTCACATTAGCAGCTGCAGGTAAATCTGGGTGCACTTTTCTCCTGTTTGTGTAAACCTTTAGCAATGGTTAAAAAGACACTAACTCGCCGGATACAGCTACAGTAGCAGGGTTACTACTTACTGTTGTTTTCTTCCTGTGCCTGTAGCTCTCTTTAAAGCTGGTCTCTAATTGTATCTATTTCAGGTACTAGTGTGTGATGCTCCACATCTTCATACTGAATGCAGGTATCTTGAAGCTCAGGTATTCATGCTCAGTTAAAGATCAATAAAGTTTAAGCTTTTTGACAGCTTTAATGCACAGTTTGGACAAAGTAAGCTGAACAAATGCCAATGGGACATAAGATGAACAGTTCAGCAGGGAATTCACACTGACGCTTCTCATATAGAGGCCTTCTCCGTGTCAGGCAGGTAAAAAACACACATGCGTTTCCCAGTGTTTCCTGTATTCTGGATACCGTAGTACCTTCACCCCGTGTCACTCATAAGCACTGCTCACCACTCTCCGGTCTTGTCTGTCAACATCTTAAATACGCATAGGGAGAATGCCGAATTTTGCTTCTGGGTAGAGGATATTCAAACATACATCGATTAATTGTGCCTGAGGAAGCCCTTAGTGACATAGGGTGAAACACATGTAGCGGTTGATATTCGGCTTGAGCCGACTTCCATGCTGTTTGGAATTACAGCGTTTGAATATCCTCTACCCAGAAGCAAAATTTGTCATTCTCCCTAAGCGTTTTTAAGATGTTGACAGACAAGACCGGAGAGCGGTGAAGGTACTATGGTATCCAGAATACAGGTAACACTGGGAAACGCATGTGTGTTTTTTACCTGCCTGGGGTATTTGAATTTCTAACTGATGTCTTTTTCAAAGAATTTTTACTTTGGAACTGTTTTCTAATTAGTGAAATCACGGATTATTTTTTTGATTATTGGGGATCCCTAATTGCTTGTTTGGGTAACGAATGCAGTGCATATGCTATTTACCTTAGACCATTTATAATGTGGTTTTATTTATTTTTTGCACATTGGTTGACATTATAATAAATTAGTGTGTTATATATCTGACATCCGTGAATGAGTGTTTTTTGAGACTGGCAGCTCTTATCTACACATTTATTGGCTTAATATGGGGTTGCTGGATAATGTTTACTAATTGTGCTCTTTTTCTTTTTATATATATTTTTTTAAACCGCCGTGCACCTGGGTACCCATCTTGACATTTGAGTACAGGGGGTCCTGGACCGTAGTCATTATTTCCATTGTTAGCTGGTACAAACTTTGTGAAATATATATATATAAAATTTATTTTTATAAAATCTTATTTATTTTTATAAAAACAGCAAAAATGTAAACCTGCATTTTTAGTGCTAACCTGTTACCTGTAGTACACAATACAGCTCTGAAAATCCACTTACATCACTTATCTGTGAATTTAGCAACTTCACCGGGACAAGAATACATGCGCACAAACAGGGCAGAGATCATTTAAACAAAATATATCTGCACTGCTTCTTTAGAGTGGTATTTTAGCAATTGTGATATAAAAATAATATGTCCACCCAAAAAAATCATGCTTTGAGCACCAAATATACATATGGTTGTGCACTTGCTTTTTATATATAAAGAGTAGAATGTCTCAGATTTTATATATGTTAAAAGAGGAAATCATTGCAAACCTCAATATCTGTGCCTTATATTTGGCATATTTTACTTGATTTCAGACAAATTATTTTCTGGACTATTTATTCTCATAATAAACAATGGAATTCAAAATGGTAGTCTCAGAACACTCAAGTACTGCATTATTTCTATTCCTGCTATGTAAAAACTCATATATTTGAGTGTTTAACATGTAAGTAAATTTAAGTTTTTGCCGCCCCCCCCCCCTCTTGTTCTCAGATTTCTATTGGATAATATGGAGTAGTTAGCCATTAATTGTGTTACATTTACTTTTGAAATCACAATTATTTTGTAAATTGGAATCTCATTGGACATTTGTTGTATATAAATATAGCTGGAAAACAAACAATTATATATTTAACACTCATATGAAATCATTATTGGTTCTTTGAATATTATGATAATCCTATTCAGGACTGAATCTCTACAACCATTTACTAATCTAAACAGAGGGTAATAGTAATAAAATAACACAACATTTCTCTTTAGAAACCATATGTTTGAAGATGGAGATTTAGGCTAAATGTTAAAGGGACAGTAAACCTTAAAAATAATGTTATATAATTCTGCACATAGTGGAGAATTATATAACATTATTTAGGTGCTATAGCTCTAAATGCGTTTTTTACCTTTTAATTTGTTAAAAATATGGCGCTTTTACAGACCCGCTCTCTGCTCTCTGCTGAGCGGGTCTGTTATATTTAGTCAGCGCATCGGGCCAGCTGTATAGTCACAGCCCGGCCCGACCGCGCCATAAGACTAAGTGCAGCTAGCTCCTGTCACAGGAGCGAGCTGCACTTAGTGCTATGGCGCGGACGGGCCGGGCTGTGACTATACAGCTGGCCCGATGCGCTGACTAAATATAACAGACCCGCTCAGCAGATAGCGGGTCTGTAAAAGCGCCATATTTTTAACAAATTAAAAGGTAAAAAACGCATTTAGAGCTATAGCACCTAAATAATGTTATATAATTCTGCACTATGTGCAGAATTATATAACATTATTTTTAAGGTTTACTGTCCCTTTAAGATATTATTTATATAAAAGTAACATAGTTGATATATACATATTATCTTGTTTTAACAGATTACTAAACCCAAATTTTTCTTTCATGGTTCAGATAGAGCATGCAATTTTAAGCAACTTTCTAATTTACTCCTATTATCAATTTTTATTTGTTCTCTTGGTATCTTTATTTGAAAAGCAGGAATGTAAGCTTAGGAGCTGGGTGTTGAACTAAAAATGGGCTGGCTCCTAAGCTTTCATTCCTACTTTTTCAAATAAAGATACCAAAAGAACAAAGAAAAAATGATACTATTAGAAAATTGCTTAAATTTACATGCTCTATCCGAATCATAAAAGAAAACAATTGGGTTTAGTATCTCTTTAAGTAAAAAGATGACAAAAAAAATCATGATATGACAAGTAATGGAGACAAATTAGTCATTTTAAGCTACTGAAGCAAATCTTTCAATGTTGGGGGTATATTTTCCTAAATATGCTTTTCCCTAAATATGCTTTTCCCAAATATGAAACTGACAGTCTGCAAAAGGAAATATACATAAACGTGACTCATGGCAAATATAAGTACAATACATATATTTAGAACTTTATATTAATACATAAAATGCCAAACCATAGCTGAGAGTGTCTTAAAGGGCCATTATACACTCATTTTTTCTTTGCATAAATGTTTTGTAGATGATCTATTTAAATCGCCAATAAAGTTTTTTGTTTTTTTAAATGTATAGATTTGCTTATTTTTAAATAACATTGCTCTGATTTTCAGACTCCTAACCAAGCCCCAAAGTTTTATGTGAATTCCGTCAGCTACCTTCTCCAGCTTGCTCCTGTTTGTGTAAAGGGTCTTTTCATATGCAAAAGAAGGGGGAGGGGGAGTGTCTGATATTTCCCACTTGCAGTGGGCTTTCCAACTGCCTTTTCAACAGAGCTGAACTGAGAGCTTCTAAGTAAGTTTTTACACAGTTTTATACTGGATTTTTAGATCAGTATCTGTGCATCTTATTCTTTATAGTAGTGTCTATTACATGTAATTATATGACAATTAGTGTATACAGGTAACCTTCAGTTTACGCCGGGGTTAGGTTCCAGAAGGAATGGTTGTAAATCGAAACCGTTGTAAATTGAAACCCAGTTTATAATGTAAGTCAATGGGAAGTGAGGGAGTTAGGTTCCAGGCCCCTCTCAAAATTGTCATAAGTAACACCTAATACATTATTTTTAAGCTTTGAAATGAAGACTTTAAATGCTAAACAGCATTATAAACCTAATAAAATAATCACACAACACAGACTTCACTTGCATTTTTCTGCAAACAGTTATTTCTATGCATTCCAATCTGGACTGATTTATAGACAGGAAGCTCTTGTTCCTTTGAAATCTGCTAGATAGCTCAGGTCTGGTTAAACTGATTAATTTCAGCTTGCTTGGCTTTGTTGCAACACAAGCAGACATCTCCACCTACTGGCTATTTTAATAAATGCACTGCTTCTCAATGCTTTTCAAAAGCAGTCACATGACTGGAATAAAAGGTTGTTATTCTGAAACGGTGTAAATTGAACCGTTGTAAAACGAGGGCCATCTGTACTGTATAAAAACATACTTACCAAAAGACACCCTTCCACATATAGCAGATAGCCAAACCAGTACTGAAACGGTTATCAGTAGAGGTAATGGTATATGAGAGTATATCGTCGATCTGAATAAGGGAGGTAGGAAATTAATCTCTATGACCGATAACAGAGAACCTATGAAATAGATCTCCCGTGAGGAAAACCATTGCATTCAATAGGTGATACTCCCTTCACATCCCTCTGACATTCACTGTACTCTGAGAGGAATCGGGCTTCAAAATGCTGAGAAGTGCATATCAACGTAGAAATCTAGGCATTATAGGCATTTTGAGGTTTAGGAAACTTTGCCCCTCCTGGTAGGATTGTATATCCTATACGTCACTAGCTCATGGGCTCTTGCCAATTACATGAAAGAAATAGGTATTATGCCATAAGTTCACTCCATGATCACCCTTGATCAATCAAACAAACACACTGTTAATATTTATAAAGGCTTAAAGGGACTTCAACCCAAAAATATTTCTTTTGTGATTCAGACAGAGCATACAATTTGAAAACAACTTTCCAAATTACTTCTATTATCACATTTTCTTTGTTTTCTTCGTAGCCTTTGTTGAAAAGCAGGGATATAAGCTCAGAAGCGTACACATGTCTCCAGCACTTTCACTATATGACAGCAGTTTTGCTGGAGAGTTTAATCTAATTCCTCAATCCCTCTTAGATCCTCTATACCAAGGGAAAGTTAAGTATAGATCCTTTAAACAAGAAACAAAGCGCCAGAGCTCGCGGTCACATTGCGAGCTAGCATAGTGTTCACGAGAGCCGTATATATTTATGTGTTAATATGTGTATATATGCATATATATTTACATTGCGGACTATGGAAACACACAGTTCCCTTAGACCGCAATGTAAAGGCACTTTTCAGTGCTGATTTTTTTTCTAACACCCCACTCCCACCAATTTTAACCCCAAAATAATGCCCAGCGCAGTAATTTTATTAAAAAATAAAGATGCTGTCATCTTTATTTTTTTTAATAGACTACACTAGACAGTATTTTGAAGCCATTTGGGGCAGATTTATAAAATTAACCAGAGATCTAATCTCTGGTTGATTTTATAAGCGTTAATTGCTACCGCGAGCTTGCGGTAGCAATAACCAGCCACTTGTAATGACTGGTTAATTATCTCGCTCCCGCAAATGGGAAAATTTGCCCGTTTGCGGGAGCGTGATAATTTAGTGCTCCACTTGTAATCTAGCCCAAAATTAATTAAAACTTTTAGAATTGTTTTGAATCTAAACGACATATAGAGATTACTAAACCTGGATGTTAAAGGGTTCACTTGTGAATCTAAATCCTTTCTAGAATTGATTACTTTTTAGTGAACAAGAAATCGATTGTGTGATATTAAAGCAGATATTACACCAATTATTATATCAGATTATGTGCCAGTTACTTTATGTATCCCTTTAAATTTTATTAGAAATAGCCCCTCTTCTTTTATTTTTCCCAAGTATCTATATTCTAATGTAAAATTCAGGAGTTGGCTTTTAGAAAAGTGGAAAGAATATGTGCATCATAATGAAAACTCAGTACACAATCATGAAGTATATTGGGAGGCATCTAAAGCAGTTTTAAGGGGAAAAATAAAAGCATATTTTAAACCTAAAAAAAATAAAAATGCTTGAAATTTACAACTCTCTAATCAGCTAAACAACTCATATAATGCATATTTAAGGGACTCTTCTATACGGAATTGGGAGCTTTATATGCAAACTAAAAAAGAAACAGAAGCTTTCTTGTTATAGAATTTCTTCCATAGGTGCATTAAGATCAAGTGCTATGTTATATTGTTATGGGGGAAGATGGGTAAATGTTTATCAACCCTGATTAAACAATCTAGAGATTCCAATATTATTGACGCAATATAGGGAAAAGATACAATATTTATATCAGATTACTATAAGATAGACATCCTCAAACTTGGCCCTCCAGAGGTTTTGGAACTACATTTCCCATGATGCTCAGCCAGCATATCAGCTGGCTGAGCATCATGAGAAATGTAGTTCCAAAACCTCTGGAGGGCCAAGTTTGAGGATGTCTGCTATAAGCAAATATGTTCTCCTAGGTAAATAACGTTTTCACTGATGGTTGTATCCTTCCTCATGCAACACCTGAGGATTTATGTAAATGAAATTAACCCATTACTAAGGAGGAAATAGTCAAGGCCATTAAACTAGTAGTGTGTAATTAAGCAGCAGGCCCAGATTCATTGCCTGCTGGATATTATAAGATCCTAGCCAATGGTATAGTAGTTCCAATTCATCATTTAAATAACTTATTTTATACAAGGTACAGAGATGAACAAAACATTTACTAGATCTTTTATTACATTAATTCTTAAAAAGTGCAAAAATCCATAAAATGTAGAAGCTTATTGTCCTATATCTCTCTTGAATACGGACTATAAATTATTGCCTAGAATTACTGCTGCGAGATTGCAGTTAGTGATACCAGATCTAATTCACAGTGACCAGACTGGTTTCATGAAGGGAAGAACCTCATTTACAAATCAGTTCTTAGAATTAAAAAATATATAATTTACATTGCTAAATGAAAGGGGGGCAAAAAAATAACGAAAATATATTGCAAAGTTGTTTTACTACATATAACTAAACAGTTTATATTAAAAGTTTATATTACAATCTCAAGGTGTTTACATTCACTTTAGTTTATTAGGAATAAACACTAAGATCACAAGTTGTGTGCTAAACCCGGTGCGTAAATAACGCAAAAAATAGCTGATTTGAACAGCATTGGATTTAAGCAGCTCTCATCCTATTGGCTTATTTGAATATTGTGGTGCCGCCCTGGAAGAAGATCTTTGCCGCCTGGACTTCCGGACCTCAGGAACGGTGAGTACATTTTCTTGGGTTAGGGTTTTTTTGGGTGGTTTTTTTTTTAGATTATGGCATTTTTTTATTTTAATGGGCACAACAAAGCTGATTGCCCTTTTAAGGGCAATGGGGAGTTTAGGTTTTTTTTAGACTTTGTTTTTTTTGGGGGGGGGGGTTGGTTAGGTGGGGGGTTTACTTTTAGGGAGGACTTTGTAATTGTTGTAGGTAAAAGAGCTGTTTAACTTATGGCAATGCCCTACAAAAGCCCCTTTTAAAGGCTATTGGTAGTTTATTGATAGTTTAGGGGGTGTTTTTATTTTGGGGTGTTGTTTTTGTTTTTATAGGGCTATTAGAATAGGTTTAATTTTTATTATTTTGGATAATTTTGTTTATTATTTTTTGTAATCTTAGATTATTTTTAATTTTCGTAATTTTAGTGTTTGTTTTTTGTAATGTTAGGTTTTTTAAAAAAATTTCGTAGTGTTTGGATTTTTTAATATTGTAATTCAGGTTTTTTTATTTTAATTTTATTTTTTAAAATAGTAATGTTAGGATTATTTATAGTTTAATCTTAGGTTGTTTTTTTCACAAGTAATTTTTATTTATTTTAAGACAGTTATATTGTAAGTTTAATTTAAAGTTAGGGGTGTTACGAGAAAATGCAAGGTTCTACATTTTGGAAGTAAAAATAAGCAGGCAATGTATTATTTAAATGGGACAAGATTTATCTAAACAGAGGAGGAAGGGATTTGAGAGTAGTAATAGATAACAAGCTAAAGATGGGTGCACAATGCAGGGCAGCGGCTACAAAGGCTAATAAGATACTAGCATGTATTAAAAGAGGCATTGATTCAAGGGAAGAAAGCATAATTCTGTCACTATATAAATCCCTGGTAAGACCTCACCTTGAGTATGGAGTGCAGTTCTGGGGACTGATTGCAAAAAATAATATTGCAGAACTAGAAAAAGTTCAGAGAAGGGCCACAAATCTAATAAGGGGGTGGAGAATTTAAGCTATCAGGAGAGGCTACCCAAACTGGGTCTGTTTTCTTTAGAAAAGAGGCACTTGAGAGGTGACATGATTACTTTATATAAATATATTGAAGGCCCATATACAGAGATGGCAGAAGCTCTGTTTATTCCAAGAAAATTGTTTGTGACAAGAGGTCACAATTTAAGGTTGGAGGAAAGGAGATTTAATCTCCTGCAACGGAAACGTTTTTTCACTATAAGAGCAATAACATTCTGGAACTCATTACCAAAGGAGGTAGTGAATGCCAATACCCTAGATACATTTAAAAATTGTTTGGATACATTTCTGTCTAGAAACAAAATTCATGGATATGATTGCTAGTATTAAATGGGTCACCTTTTAATGAGATTATTTAAGATTAACTGGAGCTTTTTGTAAGTATTTTAGATTTGTATAGGTTGAACTCAATGGACTTCAGTCTTTTTTCAACCTTATCTACTATGTTACTATGTATGTATGTGTTAGGTTTAGGGGTTAATAGTTTAATTTAGTGTTTTGTGATGTGGGGGGCCGACGGCTTAGAGGTTAATAGGTTTAGTTTAGTAGTTGCGATGTGGGGAGACGGTGGTTTAGGGGTTAATAGGTTTAGTTTAGTGTTGCGATGGGGGGGGTGGCAGTTTAGGGGTTAATAGTTTTTTATAATAGTAGTAGCGATGTGGGGGACGGTGGTTTAGGGGTTAATAGATTTATTTAGTGTTGGTGCTGTGGGGGGTCGGCAGTTTAGGGGTTAATATGTTTATTTAGAGTTGGCAATGTTGGTGGACTGTGGATTAGGGGTTAATAGGTTTAATATAGTACTTGCGATGCGGGTGGATGGTGGTTTAGGGGTTAATAGTGTAGTGTATGAGTGTTAATGTACTTTCTAACATTTTTGTTATGAGTCTTTGATCGCGGAATGGATCGTGGTGGTATAAACTATAACGCTAGCGTAATAGCCCGACCAAACAACTTGTAATACAGCGCAATGAAAATTCCACACTCAAAAGTCATTTTTTGAGTGCAGAATGGAGAGTTGCGTAAAAGCTAAAATGCTAGCGGTATAGGTGTATCGCCGTTATTTGTAATATGGGAGACCTGCATATTCTGCACGCAATGGCCAATTTTTCAGCGGTATAGCCGTACCGCAACACTTGTAATCTTGCTGATTATTTGGTCATTCTTGCTCTAAGCATTCATGTGGATACATTCAATGCAACTTATTCAAGAATAACATATGAAATGTCAGTAGATTTTGACATAAATATTTAAACAATGTTCTCTCAGTACCTGGTTGGTTATACACAGTCCCTGCATCAATTTTAAATGTCCCTAGCCGTGTTCCCATAAATGAGATTTTCTTAGCATGAACAACCTAAAATGAGAGATATCTATGAGTTAATGCACAAGCACAGACATCATATTAATAGAACAGTTACAGATATGAGTTAGATGTGAACCTGACACAGAACTGGTACTTCCTATGGCACAGCAGTCCACAACAGTCCATGTTGGACAAAAACATTGAAACAATAAAACATATACATTCCCTAATTCTGAAAATGCTTTTTAAAAATAGAAGACAGAGAGGAAACAACGGTGCACACACCAGCAAAAAAGGTTTATGGCAATGTTTCTTTTGTAGAACACTACATATACACAGCTCTTGCTGGACCCTTTGAGAATAGTCTCCTTTTGCTGTTGCCAGTTAAAACCAGATGTAAATGAGATGTTGCTCTATTCTAAGCAAGCATTGTGTACAAATAATTGTAGGCTTTTATTTTTTAATTAACTAACCCTTTATAGAAATGTAAGTGATATTAACATTAAAATATTAACCCTTTATCCTTTAAACACATATCACCTGAACACAATATTCTATTTAACAAGTATGAAAAAATAACCATATTTAGAAATATTTATTGACCCCAAACCCACAGAATACTTACAGAGATCTCAATAAGTTTATTGAATACAACTTCACGTGGTTCCAGGAATTCAAACAGGAAATACTGTAAAAAATGAAAAGTTTGATATTTCATGATTTTTAATGAAGGTTTTTAAGCAGGGGATTAATGCCTGCACAGTACTGATAAGACCCTTGCATATTTGATCAGTGCTAGGGAAGAGTTGACTGTATAATGTTAAAGGGACATGAAACCCAAACATTTTCTTTCATGATTCAGATAGAGAATACAATTTCAAACAACTTTCTAATTTACTTCTATTATCTAATCTGTTTCTTTCTCTTGGAATCATTTGTTGAAGGAGCAGCAATGCACTACTGGTTTCCAACTGAACACATGGGTGAGCCAATCACAATCTATATATATATATATATATATATATGCAGCCACCAATCAACAGCTGGAACCTAGGTTCTCTGCTGCCACTGAGCTTACCTAGAAAAACCTTTCAGCAAAGTATAACAAGAGAGGGAAGCAAATTAAATAATAGAAGTAAATTGGAAAGTTGTTTAAAATTGTATTCTCTATCTGTATCATGAAATATTTTTTTGGGGTTTCATGTCCCTTTAAATAAAGGGACAAAAAATAAAACTGCAACAAGAAAATTCACTAGTGCATTAAAGGGATATAAAACCCATTTCTTTCATGTAATTGGCAAGAGTCCATGAGCTAGTGACATATGGGATATACAATCCTACCAGGAGGGGCAAAGTTTCCCAAACCTCAAAATGCCTATAAATACACCCCTCACCACACCCACAATTCAGTTTTACAAACTTTGCCTCCTATGGAGGTGGTGAAGTAAGTTTGTGCTAAGATTTCTACGTTGATATGCACTTCGCAGCATTGTTGAAGCCCGATTCCGCTCAGAGTACAGCGAATGTCAGAGGGACGTGAAGGGAGTATCACTTATTGAATATGATGATATCCCTAACGGGGGTCTATTTCATAAGTTCTCTGTTATCGGTTGTAGAGATTCATCTCCTACCTCCCTTTTCAGATTGACGATATACTCTCAATTTACCATTACCTCTACTGATAACTGTTTCAGTACTGGTTTAGCTATCTGCTATATGTGGATGGGTGTCTTTTGGTAAGTATGTTTTTTATTACTTAAGACACCTCAGCTATGGTTTGGCACTTTATGCATTTATATAAAGTTCTAAATATATGTATTGTACTTATATTTGCTATGAGTCAGGTTCATGTATTTCCTTTTGCAGATTGTCATATTTGGGGAAGTTAATATTAAGAAATATTTTTCTTACCTGGGGTTTAGTCTTTTTTTCAATTGACTACTTTGTTTCAAATTGCGGGCTGACTTAGGCTCGCGGGTGCACCAAATGCTACACTTTATTGCGTCATTCTTGGTGCGATAATTTTTTTGGTGCGAAAGGCACGTCCGTTGACGCAAGTTCGTCATTTCCGGCGTCATAGTTGACGCAGAGGTTCACACAGAGTTGCGTCGTTAGTGACTCGAGTGTGTCATTTCCAGACATGGTTGGCGCCAAAAAAAATTTCAGTTACGTTGTGCGTCATACTTGGCTCTAAATTTTTTTCATTATTTATTTGCCCCATTGCTTTTGCCTTTTGCCTTTTTTTATGTCAGAGGACTATGCTATTTGCATTTTTTTTCCATTCCTGAAACTGTCATATAAGGAAATTGACAAAGTTTGCTTTATATGTTGTTTTTTATTTTACATTTTGCAAGATGTCTCAATCTGATCCTGCCTCAGAAGTATCTGTTGGAACTTTGCTGCCTGATGTCGGTTCTTCTAAAGCTAAGTGCATTATATTTACGAATGTCATTGTATGATAAACTTTTTACATGCAGATATTGTATCCATCAGTTTATAGTACATTTACTGTTGTTGTTCCTTCAACTTTTAATGTACATGTTATACCTATGAAAGTTTAAGAATTTGTTTCTGATTCTATTCAGAAGACTTTTGTCTGCTATTCTGCCTTCTAATTATTATAAAGGTTTTTTAAAACTTCTCATAAGGTTGATGAAATTTCAAATGATCCTTTTCTGATGAGGATCTATCTGATTCAGAAGATCTTTCCTCAGATATTGACACTAACAAATCTACTTATTTATTTAAAATGAAGTATTTTCGTTCTTTGTTAAAAAGGTGTTAATTATTTTGGATATCATGGAAACTAGTGCTCTTGATATTAGAACTAGTAAATTCTGTTTTTTAAACCTCGTGTGATTGCTCCAGAGGTTTTTTTCCGTTCCTGATGCTATTTTTCTTATGATTTCTAAGGAATGGAATTAGCGGGGTACTTATTTTATTCCTTCCTTCAAGGTTTAAAAAAATTGTATCTTTTTACCAGCAATTTCTATAGAGTTTTGGGAAAAGATCCTCAACTTGTTGGGGCTATTTCTACTCTTGCTGAATGTACCTCTATTCCTATGGGAGATAGTACTTAAGTTCTTTTAGATAGGAGACTTGAATCTTATCTAAAGAAATCTTAATTATATTCAGGTTGTCTCAGGCCTGCATTTTCTTTGGCTGATGTTGCAGCTGCATCAACTTTTTTGTTGGAGATTTAGCGCAACAAGAATTGGATTCTGATTTATTTAGTATTGTTCGCTTTCTGCAACATACTAATCAGTTCTGATGTCATTTTTTTATATCATTAAGATTGATGTTAGATCTATGTCTATAGCTATTCTTAGCTACAAGAGTTTGAGGCTTAAATCTTGGAATGCTGTTATGACTTTTTAAGTCTAGATTGCTATTTCTTCTTTCCAAGGTAATAAGAGACCTAAAGGTAAATATTAAGCTTCTAAATTGTTTTCGTTCTTTATTTTCAAATAAGGAACAAAAACCTAATCCTTCCCTATGGAATCTGTTTCCATTTGGAAACCTTCTTTAAATGGAATAAATCCAACCCATTTAAGAAACCAAAAAGCCAGCCCCTAAGTCTGCATGAAGGTGCGACTCTCATTCCTGCTCAACTGGTAGGGGGCAGATTAAGGTTTTTTCAAGAATATTTTGGATAATTCGGTCCAAATCAATGGTTTCAGAGTATTGTCTCTCAGGTGTTTCGAATAGGATTCTGAATAAATCCTCCTGTGAGAAGATGTTTTTCTCTCACGTATCCCAGCAAATCTAGTTAAAGCTTAGGCTTTCCTGAAGTGTGTTTCAGACCTGGAGTTTCAGGGGTCAGGGGTAGTCATGCCAGTTCCTTTTCACGGACAAGGTCTGGGGTTTTTTATTCAAATCTATTCTTTGTCTCAAAGAAGGAAATTTCATTCAGACCAATTCTGGATCTGAAAATTTTGAATCGTTATGTAAGAATACCAATTTTCAAATGGTGTCTTTAAGGACTATTCTGTCTTTTATTCAGCAAGGACATTTTAGGTCCATATTGAATTGCTGGGTGTATTACTTTATATTCTGATTCATTCAGATCATTATCAGTTCCTGAGATTCTCTTTTCTAGACAAGCGTTACCAATTCGTTGCTTTTCCATTTTTGGATTAGCAGCCGCTCAAAGAATCTTTTTTAAAAGTTTTTGGTGCCCTGCTTTATGGAAACCAGAAAGCAGGGTATTGCTGTGTTTCCTTATTTGGATGATATTGGTACTAGCTCAGTCCTCCGTTCTGCAGAATCTCACACTAATCAACCAGTGTTGTTTCTTCGGAAACATGGTTGGAGGATCAATTTACCAGTTTCTTGATTCCTCAGACTAAGGGTCACCTTTTTAGGTTTCCAGATAGATTCAGTGTCCATCTCAGACGTTTGAAAGTGGTTGCAGTCTGTCGGCACCTTCAGTCTCAGTCATTTCCTTCAGTGGTTATGTGCATGGAAAATGTAGGTCTCATGACTGCAGCATTGGACGCATTTCCATTTGCTCGTTCTCACATGAGACCTCTCCAGCTTTGTTTGCTGCAATCCATGGTGCAGGGATTATATTAAGATATCTCAATTAATATCCTTAAATCCCAATATTTGACACTCTCTGACGTGGTGGTAAATCACCAGTGTTTAGTTCAAGGGGCTTCTTTGTTCGGCTAACCTGGACTATGATCTCTACAGATGCAAGTCTTTCAGGTTGGGGAGCTGTTTGGGGATCTCTGACAGCACAAGGGGTTTTGGAAATCTCAAGAGGCGAGATTACCAATCAATATCTCCGTGCTATTCTCAGAGCTCTTCAGTTTTGGCCTTTGTTGAAGAGAGAACTGTTCATTTATTTTCAAACAGACAATATCACATACAGTGACATTTGTCAATCAGCAGGGTTGGACTCACAGTCCACAAGCTATGAAGAAGTATCTTGGATACTTGCTTGGGCGGAATCCAGCTCCTGTCTAATTTCTGCGGTGCATATCCCAGATATAGACATTGGGAGGCGGATTATTTCAGCCGTCAGACTTTACAACCTGGGGAGTGGTTCCTCTATCCAGATGTGTTTTCTCAGATTGTTCAAGATATGGGGTCTTCCACAGATAAATCTGATGGCCTCTTATCTAAACAAGATACTTTCCAGATGCCTGTCCAGGTTCAGGGATTTTCAGGCGGAAGCAGTGGGTGCGCTGCAACTTCCTTGGTGTTATTACCTGCTTATATTTTCCCGCCTCTAGTTCTTCCTCCAAGAGTGATTTCCAGAATCATCATGGAACAATCGTTTGTGTTTCTGGTTGCTCCATCATGGCCCCATAGGTTTTGGTATGCAGATCTTGTTCGGATGTCCAGTTGCCAACCTGGGCCATTTCCGTTAAGGCCGGACCTACTGTCTCAAGGTCCGTTTTTTTCCATCAGGATCTCAAATCATTAAATTTGAAGGTATGGAAATTGAACGCTTAGTGCTAAGTCATAGAGGTTTCTCTAACTCCGTGATTAATACTATGTTACACGCTCGTAAATCTGTCTCTAGAATGATTTATTATTGAGTTTGGAAAATCTACATTTTATGGTATTCTTCTCATAAATTCTCTTGGCATTCTTTTAGAGTTACAAGAATTTTTCAGTTTCTTCAGGATGGTTTGGATAAGGTTCTGTTTGCAAGTTCCTTGAAGGGACAAATCTCTGCTCTTTCTGTTTCATTCACAGAAAGATTGCTAAACTTCCTTATATTCACTGTTTTGTACAGGCTTTAGTTTGTATTTAAGCCTGTCATAAAATCAATATCTCCTCCTTGGAGTCTTAATTTGGTTTTGAAGGCTTTACAGGCTCCTCCATATTGAGCCTATGCATTCTTTGGACATTTTACTACTTTCTTGGAAAGTATTGTTCCTTTTGGTCATCTCTTCTGCTAGAAGAGTTTCTGAGCTATCTGCTTTTTCTTGTGAATCTCCTTTTCTGTTTTTTCATCAGGATAAGGCGGTTTTGCAGACTTCATTTCTATTTTTTCCTAAGGTTGTGAATTCTAACAACATTAGTAGAGAAATTGTTGTTCCTTTCTTGTGTCCTAATCCTAAGAATTCTTTGGAAAAGATGTTTTCATTCTTTGGATGTGGTGAGAGCTTTGAAATATTATATTTAAGCTACTAAGATTTCACAAAGACTTCCAGGCCCATTTATGAAGCTCCGTACGGAGCTTGAAGGGCCGTGTTTCTGGCAAGTCTTCAGACTCACCAGAAACACAACTTATGAAGCAGCGGTCTAAAGACCGCTGCTCCATAACTCTGTCCGCCTGCTCTGAGCAGGCGGACAGGAATCGCCAGAAATCAACCCGATCGAATACAATCGGGTTGATTGACACCTCCCTGCTGGCGGCCGATTGGCCACGAGTCAGCAGGGGACGGCATTGCACCAGCAGCTCTTGTGAGCTGCTGGTGCAATGTTAAATGTGGAGAGCGTATTGCTCTCCGCATTTAGCGAGGTCTTGCGGACCTGATCCGCAGTGTCGGATCAGGTCCACAAGACCTTTGATAAATTGGGGCCTTCAAGTCTATTTGTTATATTTTCTGGTCCTAGGAAAGGTCAGAAAAACTTCTGCTATTTCCTTGGTTTGTTGATTAAAGCTTTTTGATTCTTCAAGTTTATTGGAGTCGGATTAGGCCCCCGCTTCAGAGAATTTCAGCTCATTCTACTAGATCAGTCGCCACTTCGTGGGCTTTTAAGAATGAAGCTTCAGTTGTTCAAATTTGCAAGCGGCAATTTGGCCTTCTTTACATACATTTACTTAATTCTACCATTTTAATATATTTTCTTCTTCAGGAGCAGTTTTTGGTAGAAAAGTTCTTCAGGCAGTTGTTTCAGTTTGATTCTTCTGCTGATGTTTTAAGTTTTTCTTTTCTTCATGAGAATAACTTATATTTTGGGTTGTGGATTAATTTTTCAGCATATGGCTGTTGTTTATTTTTATCCCTCCCTCTCTAGTGACTCTTGCGTGGAGTTTCACATCTTGGGTATTTGATATCCCATACGTCATTAGCTCATGGACTCTTGCTAATTACATGAAAGAAAACATAATTTATGTAAGAACTTACCTGATAAATTCATTTCTTTCATATTGGCAAGAGTCCATGAGGCCCACCCTTTTTATGGTGGTTATGAATTTTTTGTATAAAGCACAATTATTTCCAGATTCCTCTGTTGATGCTTTGTACTCCTTTCTTTATAACCCCACTACTTGGCTATTCGTTAAACTGAATTGTGGGTGTGGTGAGGGGTGTATTTATAGGCATTTTGAGGTTTGGGAAACTTTGCCCCTCCTGGTAGGATTGTATATCCCATACGTCACTAGCTCATGGACTCTTGCCAATATGAAATAAATGAATTTATCAGGTAAGTTCTTACATAAATTATGTTTTTTTTCTTTCATTATTCTCATAGAGAATGTAAATTTAAACAACTTCCCAATTTATGTCTATTATCTGATTTGCTTTGTTTGTTCTTGCTATAAGAACAAATAGGAAGGCCCAGTACCAGCAAAGCATTACTGGGAACTAACTGCTGATTGGTGGCTGCACATACATGCCTCTTGTCATTGGCTTACTTTATGTGTTCAGCTAGCTCCCAGTAGCACATTGCTGCTCATTGAACAAAGGATACCAAGAGAATGAAGCAGAATTAATAATAGGAGTAAATTAGAAAGTTGTTTAAAATCACATGCTCTATTTGACTCACAAAAGTATAATGTTGGGTTTCATGTCCCTTTAATGTCTTGAAAGTTTTATTAACTTTATATTTTCTACTTTGTATTTTATTTTATTTTATAATTATATATGTGGTTTAAGAAATTAGACACAATTTCCATTTCTAACCTTTGTTATATTAAATTAGTCTCACAGTGTCAGCAAGTGGACTGAACAAGCATTTTTAGAATGTTTTTAATTAAGATATAGTTTAACTTAGTGTGATGGTAAATGTAGTACAATATAAAATAAAAATTCTTATTCCTCTAGTCAGTACCACCTAAATTGCTAGCTTTTTTTTTGTTTTACATTCTTTATAGACTATCAGTATGCAATTTAACATGCATGCGCTTAGCTAAAGAGGGGCGTGTTTGGGTATTTCACAGTGGCCAGGATTTTGATTGTAAGATAGAAAAACGTGACTTTGAAAATGAATGGCGTTGATTGTACGGGCGGAGGATCTGAGGTATAATTTAATGATATAAAGAATAAATATTTCCAGATAATTACATATATTGTGCTTTCATGAATGTTTCAGGTACTCATAGTTTACCACTTTAACGTTACAGTCATAATAAAACTTGGAGGCTGATTTTCAGTTGTCAGATGCTGCTCACATTTAAAGGGAAGGTAAACTCCCTGTACTTTGCATTTCTGTCATCTTGTTATAGAATCATTTACCAGTCAAGTCAAAACGTTTTAAAACAAATTAACATCCTTTTTACTACAACTGTAAATAATGAAAGTATATTTGAAATTTTTCTCATTACACAAACATTTTATATACAAGATCTCCAAGTGTTTACTGTGTTCCATTAAGTGCTCTTGTAGGTCATTTATCATAGAGAAACCTACACATATAATTTCTCTACAACAAAAGTGTGAAAAAAATGTATTAACATTTAAGGTTGTAAACAATAGTGTGTGTTTTTTCTTAACTCTATAGTAAAAAAGAAGGGGTTAGTATATAAATAGGGGCCTTTGGGTATTTGCACATCATTTTTGATGGCCTATTATAAGTGCCTAGGGACACCCCTTTTTTTCTAAAAAAAAAAATATGTATTTTTGTTTAATTATGTTTATACCTTTATTTCTAGGACACGCAACAAAAGAGCAGACTGTTGCATTTCAATGGTTTATTGGGGGTGGGGGCTTAAGGAAGCTGAGATCAATGAGTTTGAATGCTTACCAAGCCCATCCAGCTCTCTGTACCAGTCTGACACTTCCAGGTTTCTTGGACTCTGTGACATGATTAAACCCATGCATAGTGACATTACCAGCATCCCTTGGCCACCTTGTATGTGGCTATAAGTACAGGGGGCCTTGATTATCTCCACAAGTGCCTTCCTCCAAGATAACAACACGTGGTCATCATCTGTACATAAACCATTGTGCGGATTATGAGCATGTGGTTATTATCTTCAGATAAAGGGTTAAAGGGACATAATATTATGTGCCTAGTCCAGACCTTGGAGCTGATCGGTAAGTATGCTTTGGCACATTAACTGACAGGTGTATGCACCAATGAGTTGCTGCCTAAGCTCTACGTATACAACTAGGCACATGCACACTGTGTCAATATCACTGTTAAAAAAGGTAAATATGTTCCTTTTTAATGCAAATATATTGCAAAGTGCATTATAATGGTAATCTTGAGTAAAACAATCCAAAAATACTATTTCATTTTAATTTCCCTTGAAATGATGAAGGTTATTTCCTTTGGGACTAACCTTGCAATCACCAATCACTTTAGTTCAACCCCTTTTCTTATTAAGTCACAGAGTACTGGCTGATCACCTGTTTACAAAGTCTGACAATATATTCTATTGAAAGTTACAGATTTTATTGCATCTTGCACAATTTAAGCATGTTGTTCTTCTGCAAAATGCTAGTCAGAATAGTGTTGTTTGTGAAAGTGAGTCATTTGTACAAAGCCACTGAGCACTGTCTGCCTCACCTGATTGTAAAAGGGACAATTAGTAGATTTCTGAGTTATTGTATGTTTTTTCTCATCTCCAACCTTCAGATGCACAACAGGATCAATATTTACTCCAACAAGCTTCTGTGCTTGTATGATGGTGACAGCTATCTGTAAGGGAATAATAAAGCAGGCAATATTCAAAATTCAATCAAAAGATTCACCTACATTTACTAAGATCTGAACAGCATCTCATGTCAACAGTCTCTTCCGTTCTTATATCCCTATATCAGATTTGCCTGATAATAATATGTATTTTAAAATGATATTAGTTGTTTAAATATTGAAGATATAAGTGTAAAGGTTTAGTTTATTTCAGTACTGTAGTTTCTAGAAAGCAATATATTCTGCCACGTTGGAACCAATATTCCCCTTTATTTATCTATCTATCTATCCATCTATCTATCCATCTATCTATCTAGCATCTGTCTATCTATCAAGGCTATATGGAATATAGGATTGTTAAAATAACTATAGGTACTTCCTACTAATGCTAATATGGATAAATATTTCCCACTAATGCTTATTGGCTGATACTATAGGTACTACAGTAGTACTATACGTTCTGCTAATGCTTACAGGTAAAATGAGTAATAGTAGGACGCAGGTATCACAGCTAATATTCTCATCTTTTTAAATCTGCTTGTTTAAATGCTGCTCTTCTGTGAATATTATAGAAAATGTTGGATTACACAATGTCTGTTAAAATTATTCTGACATTTTGGTGCAATCATTTTTTTCTTAACTGCATTGGTAAAAGATACACAGAAGTACAATTAAAGCAACATCTTATTAGCCAGACGGAAAGATATTCCTTGCTTCCTACTTACAGATATGGTACTACATATAATATTAGCTAATAGGGGGTGTCTCACCTGGAAGTTTCTAGGTTTGGGATTGGACTCATAATCCCTTGAAGGAAAACTGCAGCGACTGCAAATGAGAAGAACAATTAATTTCTTTATATAATATACAGTGTTTATCATAAAATACACAAATTATCTTCATAGTATATAAGAATTTCTTGTCATTTTTTTTTTTATTATCTCAAAAATCCATATTTAAAGGGGCAGTCTACACCAGAATTTTTATTGTTTACAAAAGATAGATAATCCCTTTATTACCCATTCGCCAGTTTTGCATAAACAATACAGTTATATTAATACACTTTTTACCTCTGTGATTTCCTTGTATCTAAGCCTCTGCAGACTACTCTCTTATTTCAGTTCTTTTGACAGACTTGCATTTTAGCCAATCAGTGCTAACTCCTAGGTAACTCCACGTGCGTGAGCACAATGTTATCTATATGGCACACATGAACTGACGACCCTCTAGTTGTCAAACATTTTTAAAATGCATTCAGATAAGAGGCGGCCTTCATGGGCTAAGAAATTAGCATATAAGCCTTCCTAGGTTTAGCTTTCAACTAAGAATACCAAGAGAACAAAGCCAATGATAAAAGTAAATTGGAAAGTTGTTATTGAAAATTATATGACCTATCTAAATCATCAAAGTTTATTTTGACAAGACTGTGCCTTTAACTTTATATCTCCTCATTAAATTATCAGCTCATCCTTCCACCTTAAATTATGTAATTAAAAGAATGTATTTTTCCTTGCATTTCTCCTCAGTGATTTCCCCCTTCAGAGACCTGTCTCTTTATTCCCCTCAGCGCTATTGATAAAGCCCTCTGTATGATTCCTTTTACTACCCCTCAGAATATATGGTATAAGGGCTCAATAATGAAAAATAGTGTGCATTCAAGTTTCTTGGATTTTAAAGGGACACTGAACCCAAATTTTTTCTTTTGTGATTCAGATAGAGCATGCAATTTTTTTATTTTTTTTTAACGTTTATTTTTATTGATTTTTTTTTTTTTTAAATCCAGCATATTAACACAAAAATTTGTTACATTCACCTTATCACGTTATGCTTTACTAAGTAATTTAACACAATATATCCAAAAACAAATATGCAAGCGTCCAACCAAGAAGAAAATAACCTAATGCCAGATCGGCTTTGGACCCATGCCCCTTTTCAGGGCCCTCTGAAGTTGATTATTTCTAAGGCTTAACCTAGTAATTACTTATAATAGTCAAGCAAATGTAGAGAAGTACACCACTGTTTGTTAAAAATTTCCTTAAACTCCCTAAACAACCAGGATGGAGAGACTAGCACATAGAAGGGGGGGGGGGGGGGAAGAGGGGAAAAAAAAAAAAATAATTAAAGTCACATGTATATGCATTCTGCCCCACTCTGGGTTCCCAATACATTTTGGGTAAATTTCCATTCCTCTTCCCTTTCTACCATGTTCCTAAAATAACTAATTCTGAGTGTCTGAATGGGTAAATTAAATGCTCAATTTCATTTTTTGGCAAGGATTTTATAAATGGAGACCACTTTTGGAAAAAACCACAAATACTATCTGTGTCATACAGTTTTGTGTTATATTGTTCAAGAATGCATTGTTTTTTTAATAGAGTTGGTTATCTCTGAAATAGATGGGGCAGATACTTCTCTCCATTTTTTAAAAATAGTGTATCTAGTTGCTAATATAGCAACATTAACAATCTTTTTTTTTTCCGGTGAGATTTTAGAGTCTACTCTTAGAAATATTACGTTTCTAAATGACAGATCCAGATGGGAGACTCCAACCCTTTTAACTAACCAGAATTCCAATTTTTTCCACATTGCTTTCAGTTTTGGACATTCCCAAACCATATGTTTTAAGTTAGCTGCGTTCAGTGAGCATTTCGGACACTTATTAAATTGGGAGTTCGCCCATCTAGATCCCTTTTCAGGAGTAATATAGGTCATATAGAGAAGTTTTAAGTGGGATTCTCACCATGTTGCGGAAAGGGTTGTTCGTCTAACTTCTAATATTGATGCTTGTATATAGTCTACCTCGCACTGATCCGGGGCTAGATTAGTCGCCCATTTAGATTCAATTTTAGATATATTATCTCTTCCTTTATCTGAATTTAAGATTTGGTAGCAATACGAAATTGATAATCGTCCCCTTTTGGCTTGTGTCAACCAGTTTTCAAGTGGTCCCAGTGACCACTTCCAACCTGACTGATTTATTAATTTCCAGGTATAATGTCTTGCTTGTAAGTACACATAAAATTCCTTGTGGGGGAGATCAAATTCTGTTTTTAATTCAGCAAATGTTTTGATGTGCCTCCCTGTAGTATCAATTAGTTGAATTACTTTGTCTAGTCCCACCTCTTGCCATCTTTGTAGTGGAGCTGATTGTAAGCCCATTACAAAGTGGGGATTCCCCTTCAAGGGCAGATATTTAGAGGCTTTTTTATCTATTTTCAGCAAATTACATATCTTTGACCATGCCTTAATTGGAATACATATAGCTTTAAAGTTCTTTATTTCCCTTGGTATTTCCACCCAATCAACATGTATTAGAGCTGTTGGAAGGTAGGGAGAGGTTATATTTCTTTCTAAGTCATTGTCCGTTACATAGTCTTTACGACAAATCCAATCTACTACTATTCGGGCCAAGCCCGCCAAGTTATATAAGTAAAGATCAGGTAAGGCACAGCCTCCCAATTTTGGGGGTAGGCTGAGTTTTTCCAATGCAATCCTGGGTTTTTTTCCCTGCCAAATAAATTTTCTAAGAGCTGTGTTTAAAGTTTTAACATCATTGACTTTCAAAAGACTTGGAATATTTTGAATAATATATAAAAGCTTTGGAAATAATATCATTTTGTACAGGGCAATGCGGCCCGACAATGAGATAGGAAGATTCTGCCAACTTTTCATCTTATTTATAGTCGTCTTCAAGATTGGTGGAATATTGAGGTTATACCATTTCTCTGGTGATAAGGAAACCAATATACCGAGGTATCTAAATGATTCATTCACGATTTTAAACGGAATACTTTCCTCAGACTGATCAGGTCTTACTAACCATAATAGTTCAGATTTGGATGCATTTATTTTATACCCTGAGAACAGGCTGAACTGATTTATAATTGACAATAACTTAGGTAGATTTCTCTGGGACTCTCTCATGTATATTAATATGTCATCAGCATACAATGCTATCTTAAGTTCTCTGTTTCCTATTTTTATTCCATCGATTTCCTGTCTAATCAATATTGCAAGGGGTTCTATTGCGATGTTGAACAGCAAAGGCGAAAGGGGGCATCCCTGCCTTGTGCCCCTAGCTAAGCCTATGTCAGATGATTGTCTAGCATTAACTATTATCCTTGTTGAGGCTTTATCATAGAGGTTTTCAATAAATTTAGGGAATTGGCCCTTGAAACCAAACTGGGTTAACGAATGAAGAAGGTGATCATGATTAACCGAGTCAAATGCTTTCTCAGCATCGATTGTAATAATTGCCTTATCATGATTATCTTGTTTACCCTCCTGAACTTTATTCGACTCTGATTTAAAGTAATCAATAACAAGGAACAACTCGCGAATTTTAGATGACGAATTTCTATTTATTAAAAATCCGGCTTGATCCTTGTGTATTATGGTGGGGAGAAGAGTTTGCATTCTTTGGGCAAGGATGGAAGTTAAAAGTTTATAGTCCACATTTAACAAGGCTATTGGTCTATATGATTCTTTCTGAGTTAAGTCTTTCTCAGATTTTGGTAGAAGCGTTGTATAAGAAGCCGCAAAACTTGCAGAAGGCGAATTACCCTCCATGTAAATACTATTAAATAACCTTGTCAAATGTGGAACTATCAATGAGGAAATTATTTTATAAAATTCGCTCGGCAGGCCGTCAGGGCCTGACGCCTTGTTAATAGGCATATCCTCAATATTCTTCCTAACCTCCTCCTCAGTAATAGGGGAATTCATTTTTCTATTTAGTTCTTCTGTTATAGTTGGGCAAGAAATTTTTTCCCAAAACTTTGCTCGTTCTATCTTATTTGATGCCCTTAAAGAATAAAGATCTTTATAGTAATCTACCATTACTTCCAGAATCTCGTCGGGCCTTGTAATTAATTTGTCCCCTTTCTTAATAGACTCAATTAAGGCAGAATCTTTGTCTTGTTTAACTAAGTTGGCAAGAAGCTTGCCAGCTTTGTTCCCATATTTAAATAGTTGAGCTTGCATTTTTAGCTCCCTTTGAGTAGTTTTGTGTAGGAGGAAGGTGTCTCTTTCCTTTATAACTTGGGTATATCTATTCCATGTTTCAGGAGTTTTATTCAATATGTAATTATTATAAGTATTTAATAGTGATTTCAATATGTCCTCTTCCTTCTTTTTATAATTTTTGGTTCTATTAATATTATAGGCTAAGATCTCCCCCCTTATTACTGCCTTTGCAGCTTCCCAAAAGATCATTGGTCGATTCACATATTCAATATTCAGTTCCACGTATTCTTGAAATTTCAAACTCAGCATTGTTTTAAATTCTGGATCTGTAGCCAAATGCTTTGGAAAAAAAAATCTTGAATTTCTAGTTCTAGAATCTTGTGGGCGTAGTTCTAACATTATTGGGGCATGATCCGAGACTGTTACCGGAAAGATTTTAGTATCTACATTAAGGTTCAAAACTCTCTCGTCTACTAGGAATAAATCAATCCTTGAGAGTGATTTATGAGCCTTTGAGAGACATGTGTAGCTTTTGGTATCTGGATTGTGTATTCTCCAGATGTCTTTAACTTTTAAATTGGAGAACAATTTAGAAAAGATTTTAATTTCTAAGTTATCTTTTTATGTTTTTAAGATTCGAGCATCATACCTTAATCTATCTAATGTGTACTGTGGAGTCATATTAAAGTCTCCTCCAATTATTAACATGCCCTCTTTTTTGGAAATTATTTTGGTTTGCAAAGAATCCCAAAAATCATGGTCAATAATATTTGGTGCATATATATTACACATAGTATATATACACTTTGCAATCTTAACCTTTAGCAATAGAAATCTCCCACCTGGATCACATTCAAGGACTGAGGTTGTAGCCTTGACTTTTTTGCCAATTAAGATTGCTACCCCCCCTCTTCTTCCCAAAGCTGGGGCCGCAATGACTTCCTGAACCCATGATTTTTTAAGTTTAATAATTTCATCCATCTTCATATGCGTTTCTTGAAGAAAGGCTATATCTGTGTTTATCTTTTTTAAATATGATATAATTGTCTTTCTTTTAATAGGAGATGTTAAACCTCCTATGTTCCAGGAAACCATTTTACAGCTAATATCCATATCCATCATTTATAAAAGGAGAGGAGAGAAAATAAAAAAAATAAAAAAAAAAAAAAAAAAAGCCCCTCGCCCTTCTCTCCCCCGCCACCCCTTCAAGTGCGTCATCCTGGTTGCCGCTTCTAATCCCTACTGCCTCTAGATACAGGACTGTCCTGACTGAGGCGTAAACCCAAATTATGGGCTGACCAACCCTGAAATATAAAAAATAGATAATCTTTATTAACATAACATTTTTATTTAATGACCTTTGTTTTAAATCACTCTTACTTATTCCTTTCACGCCCTTTCTATCCTTTGGACTAGCCACTTCCTTTAACTTAAAGGAGAGAACTGCGCCACATATTTTTCAGCTTCTTTAGCTGTGTCAAAAACTTGAGTCTTACCATCTATTGTTATTTTCAATTTTGCTGGGTACACTAAAGCAACCTGATACCCTTGATTAATCAACTTAGTGCAAGTTGGTGACAGTTCCCTTCTCTTTGCTGATGTCTCAGCCGAGAAGTCCTGGAACAATAAGATTTTAGCATTTCCCAGGAATATGGGTTGGTTTTTCCTAAAGAATTGTAATAGGGTAAGTTTGTCCTGATAATTTAACATTTTGGCAATGATTGGTCTTGGCCAACTATTCCCTTTTTCGGTGTTACGCCATCCTACTCTATGTACTCTTTCGATTATCATTTGTGTCTGTGTTTGGGGTATTTGTAGTAGGTGTGGGATTGTTTTTGAAAGTAATTTATCAAGATCCTCAAATTGTTTATCTTCCGGAACTCCTATTACTCTTATGTTGTTCCTTCTCGCTCGATTTTCTAAGTCTTCCATTTTTAACTCAGTTTTTGTTAATTTAGAGTTTAGATCCCTTAATTTAGAATTGTGTGATGCTATCGTATCTTCTAAATCAGATATTCTTTGCTCTGCTTCGGAAATTCTGTTAGAAAATTGACGAATTTCTGCAGATAAGGAGGTCATGTCATGTTTAATTTCCTTTCTCAACTCTTCAAATTTAGGAGATAGAGCTTCGGAAATTCTTAGGACTAAAGCTTGTATGTCAATTGGTTCATTTGGCTGTGAAACATTACTACTAAGCTGTGTTTCTACTGGTGTTTCTTGCGTAGTCTTAGTTTTTTTTTCTCTTGATTTTGCTCCCATGACCGACGGAGAAGTTCTGACAGGTGGGGTGAAATATCTATCCATAAATGTGCGTGTTAAAAAGTGATAAAATTAAGGGATGTGAATAGTGAGGAAGTCTATTGGTGGTATGGGGGGAGGAAGGACCCCGAGGGGGTGAAAAAAAAAAAAAAACCCTACGTAAAACGTGAGTGTGAGTGCTTGTTGTGGAGAAAAAAAAAAAAAAAAGTGAGAAAGTTGTGCAGTGATAGAAGAATTTACTCCCTGGTCATGCAGCTCACAGAGATTGAAAAGATTAGAGTTCACCTTGCCAGTAGGTTCAAATTATTATTCTTAATCAGCTGTTTGCAGGAGCAATTTTTATATACGGCTTTTTATATGAGTTGTATCATCATTTTCCTTTAAAAGTTTCCTGTTTGAATGGGGATTTTCTCTTGGTAACCTTCTCTGCACCCTTAGTCCCACCTTATCACTGTTATCCCGCCCTCCTTCGTACAACTGCCTAGATATACTTAAACCAGCAATATCAAAAGCTTCTGTTATCTGCAGTCAATAATTATCATGCAAAAATATAATCCTATGAGTCTTATAACAGGTCAAAGTACTTTTGAGAATGGGGTAGGGTTTTAGGGTAGCATTATTCTTTCAGATCACAATTTTAAAGTTAGAATAAAAAAGTTCACACATATGAATTGCATAGCCATTCAGGTTAAGTAAGCAATTATCAATAAACAAAGGTTAATGTACATGCAATACCGCTTTACCCCTCCTTCCTTCCTTTCTACCTTTCTTTCAAGCTAAGTAGGAAAGTTAAGGATTCGAGTCTTGGTGCTACAAATAACATAACATACCATATAAGCTTATATGTGCCTCTTTTTAACCCTTTTCCCCTCTCAGTCTACCTTTACACTTATCATAACCATAGATATACAGTTCCTTAGTCACAGGGTGCAATTTAACTAAATGTAGTATCTTATGCAGAATTTTAGTATAGGTGTTGCATTGCACCAGATAGACACAAAAAAGGAAAAAAAAAGAAAAAAGAAACACAACTCCTAGTTTAAACTAAAATTTGTCAGATTTGAGGTTTGATAAAATACAATTTACTTTTATACTACCCAAATTTTCAGTTTTTGCAGTTCAACTTCTGATAGTCGTTTATATTTCTTGTAATGACACTCTGTTTTTGAGGGAAACAGTTCTGAAAACCAGAGTTAGATTCGTAGTGCTTGTGTCCATTAGCTGCCCCTTTATTATTGTCTAGCAATAAGTTCAGCTACCGCTTTCAACAGATAATTTTACGGGGCCCAGCCAACCAAGCTGTTGAGCCAGAGAGAAGCAAACAAAGGAGCAAACAATAGCCAGAGAAAGAGAGTTATTTGCCCAGAGGACTTCAATTTTAACAAAGTACCTGTACAGTTCTCAGAGCCACTTGTTCCTTGAAGACAGGCTCTGCTGAGGGATAAACTACGGCTTAGGTCCACGGCTCCCCCACGCAACACCGGTGGGGGGGAGCGAGATCAAGACCAAGCCTCTTCCAACTCCGCTTAGTCGCGAAGCCACGCAGCAAGGGCCGCACACCCACAGACGTTCCTCAGCGTCTCCCGATCTCGCAGGAGTGCCTCATCTGGGCCGAGAAGGACCGCCCCGTCTAGGTCACATGCACGTTCTACTCCTCCGGACGGACAGCAACGATGCTCCCAAGCCGCAACCAACGGAAACGCCAATCTCCGGAGCACACCTTGACCAGCCGGGGCCACGGTAAAGAGCCAACACCACACAACCAGGGCTTAGTCGCAGAGAATCGAATCCCCTTGCTTAGTTAGGTGCCGCAACACCACATATCTCGGGTCACTGTTGCTCTCCCCCTCGCGCAACACCGGTGGGAGGGGGGGGATGGAAAAGTTATGGAATTCTTTGCTTGTGGCTCCGAGGTTACAGGGAAAGAGAAATGGGTTTTGGTCAGTTCATTTGTTTGCTGCTAGTAGCAGCTCAGTGAGATGTAGTGTCACTGTTAGGGTGCTGGAAGTACATGGAGTTTTACTTGTAAAGAGCCACCCAAGGACCAGGGATTTAGGCACGGGTTTTCCTGCCAGTAGCTCTTCCAGGGAACCAGAGAACAAGCGTTTGCACGTCCTTTTGCTTGAGCTCCTCCCACCAGCTTCCTCTTCCCCTAGAGCATGCAATTTTAAACAACTTTCTAATTTACTCCTATTATCAATTTTTTTTAGTTCTCTTGCTATCTTTATTTGAAAAGAAGGCATCTAAGCTTTTTTTTTTGTTCAGACCACTGGACAGTACTTTTTTATTGGTGGATGAATTTATCAACCAATTAACAAGAACAACCCAGGTTGTTCACCAAAAATGGGCCGGCATCTAAACTTACATTCTTGCATTTCAAATAAAGATACCAAGAGAATGAAGAACATTTGATAATAGGAGTAAATTAGAAAGTTGCTTAAAATTCCATGCTCTATCTGAATCACGAAAGAAAAAATTTGGGTTCAGTGTAGCCCCAAATAGAATGAAGAATCACTAGAGTTAAACTGATGCTCCTATTTTATGTATGTATTATTTGTATTAGTGTACATTTGTCTATTTGAAAGTCCCCACAGATTGTGCATGACATGTATAATATAAGTGAATATATACCAATCCTACTGTATATATACCATAACAAATTAAATAGCTTGTTTAGTAAGTTCTAAGTGGATACCATTGTTTGTGAACCTCCATTTGTTTCATCTTCTGACACCAGTTAGCCAGCGATTCATACATTAAAGTGTTCTGTCATTTCTAGGTCTAGTAAGGCCCACTTACGAATAGACATGTGTTTGGCTTCTAGTTGACCACCTTGGTGATACCGTAGCCCAAATTGTGGTTATATAATACTTATTATAAAATGAGTTTCCCCGTCTGTGCTATGCTAGTGCCCTGAACCATGGGTGAAACTGACATTTCTCTGGCAGGTCTGGTGTATTCTCTAAACATTTCCCCCCTGCATATTTTACAGTTTTATCTTGCAAACTGAGAGGTGGCACAATGGTGTTAAAATAGCCAAACACTTATTAATGTATCAGAAAAACACACATATACAAACATAGAGGCCATTCTAAGACACTATAGGCTGAAAACAGAGTAAATTGGTTTGTATTGGCGCCAGTATTTCACTTATAAAGGGCACTCCCAAGCTAAGTTTCCCTTTCCATCAAGCCCCATTCATTTCTATGGGAGACATCTCTAAATTCCCAAGGGCAGCTTTTTTGAGTGCAGTGAGGTTCTTGATGTTCCATCCTGTGAAGTTTAAATGCTCGGACCCCTAGCGAGCTTTAAGGAAGTACCTTTAATCAAGTGGTACACAGTGTTTATGCATTAGAGGACAAATATGTTTGTTTTCTCTTTTAATGTTATCAAAAGTCATACACTTCAGATAGAGCTACATGGATTTTACCCATAATTTCTTAGCAGGAAGCTCTTAAGGTCAAATGTATAAACAATGCAGGTAATTAAAGGGTCATAGTACTGTAACATTTTCTACCCTTTAAAGGGACAGTAAAGTCAAAATTAAATTCTACTGATTCAGATAGAGCATGAAATTCTAAACAACATTACAGTTTACTGTTATCACATGTATCTTGATATCATTTGTTGAAGAGCATACCTAGGTAGGCTCAGGAGCAGTGAGGCCCCTCTAGGAGATAGCTGGGGATTGGTGGCTGCACTTACACATATTTTGTCATTGGCTCACCAGGTATGTTCAAGCTAGCTCTCTGTAGTGCATTGCTGCTACTAAGCCTACTATTCAACAAAGCATACCAAGAGAACAAAGCTAATTTGGTAATATAATTACATTGAAAAGTTATTTAAAATTATATGTTCTGTCTGAATAATGAAAGTTTAATAGTGATCAATTGCACTTGTCAGAATATATAAAACCTTTTCCAAATAACTCTTACCTTTATTTTGTTGTTTGCATTAGTTGTTTTTGCCTGTTAACACCGCCATCTATACTGAAAATGACTGGCTATACAAAAAGGCAGCAGAAGAAATCAACCTCCCAGTGGGGGGGGGGGGGGTGAGAAAACAAAAGATATACTAGCTCTTTTAAAAGGATGTTCCTGAAGCAAATATTAATACAATGACGTCTTATCAGTACATTATACCTTTAAGATCAAAGTTTGGTTTGTGTTGCTTATCAAATGAGAAGCAGGCATTGTGCTTTATTAGAAAATAATACCTCAAGACTGGAGTGAAATTAATCCCAGAGATCTCTATATCCGATTCATCATATATGTCATAGTCATCATCATCATCATCATCTTCTGAGCCTTTCACAAGTCTCTTCCCCATACGGACAGCATCTTTATCCAGCTTACGCGCTGTCTCATGATTATCCCTGAGTATAAAAAACATATTATTCCAATGTACTGTATAATTAATATACTACTTACAAGCTGAACATTGTATATGTAAGGTAGTACTAAAAAAAGAATTTGCTAAGCCGATAATTATCACATTAAGTGGAGTCTTTTTATAAAGCAAAAATAAATGTAAACATTGCACTATTTGTTGTCCTCTAAAAAATACATCTTGAGAGATACACCCTACTCTTTAAATGACCACTATACACAGTAGAAAAATGCATAATAAAGAGACAATGCAAAAACACAGTTTGAATTTCAAGTGATCAGTAGATTTTTTTTCTGACTAATCTTAAACACCTAGATTACGAGTTTTTAGCGCTATAGGGAAAGTAAAGAACGCAACAAACGTTGCGTTATTTAACCCCCTATAGCGCTACCATTACAAGTTTACAAAAAAACAGCTTGTGCGAGCGATATGGCTGCGTTGATCTCCATACTGCACCAAAAACAAGCAGTGTTTTGACGTGCTCAGCCACGCTTTCCCCATAGACATCAACGGGGAGAGCCAGTCAAAAAAAAAGACTAACACCTGCGATCACGGAAACAAAAGCTCCGTAACGCAGCCCCATTGATGTCTATGGGGAAAAAGAAAATACAGTTTAAAGCTAACACCCTAACATAAACCCAGAGTATAAACACCCAATCTGCTGCCCTTGACATCGCAGACACCTGCCTACAGTTATTAACCCCTAATCTGCCGCACCCTATATTGGCGCCACCTAAATAAAAATTTTAACCCCTAATGTGCCGCTCCCAATATCGCTGCCACTATACTAAAGTTATTAACCCCTATTCTGCCGCAACCCAACATCCCTGCAACTATATTAAAGTTGTTAACCCCTATTCGGCCGCTCCCCAACATCGATGCAACTAAATAAAGTTATTAACCCCTAAACCTCTGGCCTCCCACATCACTACCACTAAATAAACTTATTAACCTCAAAACCGCCAGCCCCCACATCGCAACAACCTAAATTAAACTATTAACCCCTAACACTAACGTAACCCTAACACCCCCTAACTTTAACATAATTAAAATAGAGCTAAATTAAACTTACAATTATTAACTAAATAAACCTATTAACCCCTAAACCGCCAGCCCCCACATTGCAACAACCTAAATTAAACTATATTAACCCCTAAACCTAACTCTAACCCTAACGTAAACCAAATCCTAACCCTAACCCTAACACCCCCTAACTTTAACATAATGAAATTAAATCTAAATTAAATTTACAATTATTAACTAAATAATTCATATGTAAAACTAAATACTTACCTGTGAAATAAAACCTAAGCTAGCTACAATATAACTAATAGGTAGACTAGTTAGTAAATAGTAAACTATTTAATAACTACCTAGCTAAAATAAATTCAAACTTACCTGTGAAATAAAACCTAACCTGTCTTACACTAAAACCTACCATTACAAAAAATAAACAGCTCTTTTGCTCCAAAAAAAAATATAAAACACCCCCTAACACTATACAAACCCCCACCCCCCAAATTACCAAGAACCGTTAAAATGACCTTTTGGGGGGCATTGCCCTAAGTTAAATAGCTCTTTTGCTTTAAAAAAAAAAAAAAAAAACCCTAAAAATATACATTACACAAAATAACAAACAAATTATCAAAAATAAAAAAAATATTGTTATTCTAATACCCATAAAAAAACACCCCAAAATAAAAAAACCTAATCTAGAATAAACTACCAATGGCCCTTAAAAGGGCCTTTTGTAGGGCATTGCCCTAAAGATAGCAGCTCTTTTAGTAAAAAAAAATTAAACACCCACTAACATTACAAACCCCCACCCCCCCAAACCCACAAAATAAATAAAACTATCTAAAAACCTAAGCTACCCATTGCCCTGAAAAGGGCATTTGTATGGGCATTGCCCTTAAAAATGGCATTTAGCTCTTTTACTACCCAGACCCTAAACTTAAAAATAAAATTTAAAAAAAAAAAAACCTTTAAAAAAGCCTAACACTAACCCCCTGACGATCCACTTTTTGAAATACCGCTTGAACGTTCTTCATCCCGGAGTGGAAGTACTGATCCAGCCGGCGAGTAGTCTTCATCCAGGCGGCCTCTTCAATCTTCATCACAGCTGTGAAGTTCTTATCCAAGCGTCGAGAAGTCTTCATCCAGATGGCCTCTTCATCTAGGCGGCATCTTCTATCTTGATCCCAGAGGCACGGAGCAGGTCTATCCTGAAGACATCCGGCGTGGAGCATCCTTTTCATACGGTTGCCGCCGTACACTGAATTTTCAATGCAAGGGACGCGATTCAAGATGGCGTCCTTTGCATTCCTATTGGCTGAAAATTTTGAATCAGCCAATAGGAATTAGGACTGCTAAAATCCTATTGGCTGTTTAAATCAGCAAATAGGATTTAAGCTGCTTTTATTCTATTGGCTAATTCGAATTAGCCAATAGAATGAGAGCTGCTTAAATCATATTGGCTGTTCAAATCAGCCAATAGGATTTAAGCAGCTCTCATTCTATTGGCTAATTCGAATTATCCAATAGAATAAGAGCTGCTTAAATGCAAGGGACGCCATCTTAAATCGCGTCCCTTGCATTGAAGATTCAGTGTACAGCAGCGACCATATGAAGATGATGCTCCGCGCCGTATGTCTTCAGGATGGACCTGCTATACTCCTCCAGGATCAAGATAGAAGATGCCGCCTTGATGAAGATTGAAGAGGCCACTTGGATGAAGGCTTCTAGCCGCTTGGATCAGGATTTTGCCACCAGGATGAAGACTTCTCGTCGCCTTGACCAGGACTTCAACTCTGAGATGAAGATTGTTCAAGCGGGACTTCAAAAACTGTAAGTGGATTGTCAGGGGGTTAGTGTTAGGCTTTTTAAAGTTTTTTTAGGGTGGGTTTCTTTTTTTAGTTTAGGGTCTGGGCAGTAAAAGAGCTAAATGCCCTTTTAGGGCAATGCCCATACAAATGCCCTTTTCAGGGCAATGGGTAGCTTAGGGTTTTTTACAATTAGGTTTTCTATTTTGGGGGGTTGGTTGGGTGGTGGGTTTTACTGTTGGGGGGTCTTTGTGGTTTTTTTACAGGTAAAAGAGCTGATATCTTTGGGGCAGTGCCCCACAAAAGGCCCTTTTAAGGGCCATTGGTAGTTTATTATTGTCAGGGTTTTTTCCCTGTTTTGTTTGCCATGTGCTGCTGGCAGCCATTTTACTCACCTCTCTTGCTGACTATGGTGCATTTCCTGCACTTCCTTTTATGGCTAGACTGGTGTGCATCATCCGTGTGAGACAGGATGCAGTCTCAGAATTGTGATGTCATCACTTATTATTTAAAGGGCCTCTGTTCAGTATGCTTTGCCTTTGTGTTGTCTCAGACCTGTTTGTGAGAGTTCCTGTGTATTACATGGCTGCCTCACGTCCTTCCTGGTTCCTGATTAGTGATGTTGCGAATAGTTCCCGGCGAACATAGCATGTTCGCGATCGCCGCGGCGGGCGAACATATGCGATGTTTGATCGGCCCCCTATTTGTCATCATTGACTAATACTTTGACCCTGTACCTCACAGTCAGCAGGCACATTCCAGCCAATCAGCAGCAGACCCTCCCTCCCAGACCCTCCTACCTCCTGGACAGCATCCATTTTAGATTCATTCGGAAGCTGCATTCTTAGGGAGAGGAGGGACAGTGTAGCTGCTGCTGATTAATAGGGAAATCGATAGCTAGGCTAGTGTATTCAGTGTCCACTACAGTCCTGAAGGACTCATCTGATCTCTGCTGTATGGACAGCACCCCAAAAAGCCCTTTTTAGGGCTGCTTTTTTCCTGTGTAATCTAATTGCAGTTGCCTACCTGCCAGCGTGTGTGTCAGGCTCACAGCGTATACTGTGCCCACTTGCCCAGTGCCACCACTCATATCTGGTGTAACAGTAGTGTAAATTTAAAAAAAAAAACCTTTTTTGACTGTGAAACATCAGTCTGCTTGTGTAATCTAATTGCAGTTGCCTGTCTGCCAGCGTGTGTGTCAGGCACACAGCATATACTGTGCCCACTTGCCCAGTGGCACCACTCATATCTTGTTTAATAGTAGTGTAAGTGTACATTTTAAAAAAAAAAAACTTTTTTGACTGTGAAACATCAGTCTGCTTTTTTTGTGTCAGACTCACAGCGTATACTGTGCCCACTTGTCCAGTGCCACCACTCATATCTTGTTTAATAGTCGTGTAAGTGTACATTTAAAAAAAAAAAAAATTTGACTGTGAAACATCAGTCTGCTTTTTTGTGCCAGGCTCACAGCGTATACTGTGCCCACTTGCCCAGTGCTACCACTCATATCTTGTTTAATAGTAGTGTAAGTGTACAATTAAAAAACAAAAAACTTTTTTGACTGTGAAACATCAGTCTGCTTTTTTGTGTCAGGCTCACAGCGTATACTGTGCTCACTTGCCCAGTGCCACCACTCATATCTTGTTTAATAGTAGTGTAAGTGTACATTTTAAAAAAAAAAACTTTTTGGACTGTTAAACATCAGTCTGCTTTTTTGTGTCAGGCTCACAGCGTATACTGTGCCCACTTGCCCAGTGCCACCACTCATATCTTGTTTAATAGTAGTGTAAGTGTACATTTAAAAAAAAAAAAAACTTTTTTGACTGTGAAACATCAGTCTACTTTTTTGTGTCAGGCTCACAGCGTATACTGTGCCCACTTGCCCAGTGCCACCACTCATATATTGTTTAATAGTAGTGTAAGTGTACATTTTTAAAAAAAAAACTTTTTTGACTGTGAAACATCAGTCTGCTTTTTTGTGTCAGGCTCACAGCGTATACTGTGCCCACTTGCCCAGTGCCACCACTCATATCTTGTTTAATAGTAGTGTAAGTGTACATTTAAAAAAAAAAAAACTTTTTTGACTGTGAAACATCAGTCTGCTTTTTTGTGTCAGGCTCACAGCGTATACTGTGCCCACTTGCCCAGTGCCACCACTCATATCTTGTTTAATAGTAGTGTAAGTGTACATTTAAAAAACAAAAAAACTTTTTTGACTGTGAAACATCAGTCTGCTTTTTTGTGTCAGGCTCACAGCGTATACTGTGCCCACTTGCCCAGTGCCACCACTCATATTTTGTTTAATAGTAGTGTAAGTGTATATTTAAAAAAAATGACAGGCAGAGGGGCAGGACACCCCGCAGGTGCCATCGTGGTCGTGGTGCTGTGATTCCCTTTGGCCATAGAATAATGCCCAGTGTTCAGAGGCCACGTACCATGAACTCGAAAAGTTCTGAGGACATAGTTGACTTTTTAACACAGGACACTCAATCTTCTATAGCTTCCACTCGGAACCTTTACACACCATCCTCCTCCAGCTTAGCTTTGGGCCCCATCTCAAGTTACCACTCACCCACCTGCCGCCACCACCAACACTAGCACCACAGCCGCTTCACTTGATCTGTCAGAGGAGTTATTTACACATCAGTTTGAAGAAATGAGTGATGCGCAACCATCATTGACAGAGGATGTAGATAACAGTGTTATGTCTCAGTCAGGCAGCATTACAGGCATGGACTACGGTGTGATGATGATGATGTTGTACCCGCTGCTGCTTCCTTTGTTGATTTGTCAGATACAAGTGAAGCGGTTGATGATGACGATTCGTCCGTGGATGTCACGTGGGTGCCTGCTAGAAGAGAAGAAGAACAGGGGGAAAGTTCAGATGGGGAGACAGAGAGGAGGAGGAGACGAGTTGGAAGCCGGGGGAGGTCATCGCAAGGAGCTAGTGGCACAGTCAGACAGCATGCATCGGCACCCGGGGTCAGCCAGACAGCATGCCAATCAACGCATGCTGTTTCCACCACCAGAATGCCGTCATCGCAGAGCTCAGCAGTGTGGCATTTTTTTTGTGTGTCTGCCTCTGACAACAGCGAAGCCATTTGCAACCTGTGCCAAAAGAAACTGAGTCGTGGGAAGTCCAACACCCACCTAGGTACAACTGCTTTGCGAAGGCACATGATCGCACATCACAAATGCCTATGGGATCAACACATGAGTACATGCAGCACACAAACTCAAAGCCGTCATCCTCCTCCTGGTCCAGCATCTTCAGCCACGTCAACCACTGCTGTCCTACTTGCCCCCTCTCAACCATCCGCCACTCCATCTCTCGCCTTCAGCAGTTCCTGCTCATCACCAGCCCACAGTCAGGTGTCTGTCAAGGACATGTTTGAGCGTAAGAAGCCAATGTCACAAAGTCACCCAGTTGCCCGGCGTCTGACAGCTGGCTTGTCTGAACTCTTAGCCCGCCAGCTTTTACCATACAAGCTGGTGGAGTCTGAGGAGTTCAAAAAATTTGTAGCTATTAGGACACTGCAGTGGAAGGTACCCGGCCAAAATTTCTTTGCACAAAAGGCAATCCCCAACCTGTACTCGATTGTGCAAAAGGAAGTAATGGCATGTCTGGCACACAGTGTTGGGGCAAGGGTCCATCTGACCACTGATACCTGGTTGGGTAAACCTGCTGATGGCTGCCAAGCATGGAATGCGTGGCTCTGCAGAGGAGTTGGTGACACTGCCACGACTTGCAGGCAGGCCTGCTGCCACCTCCTATACTCCTCCTACTCTATCCTCTTCCATAACCTCCTCGGCTGAGTCCTCTTCTGCTGCTGCATCTTGCTCCACATCAACGGCAGCCCCCCCAGCTCCCCAGGTACTATTCCACATCCCAGATATGGCAGTGTCACGCCGTCTTGGGGTTGACTTGCCTGAAAGCAGAGAGTCACACCGGACCAGCACTCCTGTCTGCCCTGAACGCACAGGTGGATCAGTGGCTGACTCCGCACCAACTGGAGATCGGCAAAGTGGTTAGTGACAATTGAAGCAATTTGGTGGTGGCATTGAATTTGGGCAAGTTGACACATGTGCCGTGCATGGCACATGTGTGTAATCTGATCGTACAATGCTTTGTGCATAAGTACCCAGGCTTACAGGATGTCCTGAAGCAGGCCAGGAAGGTGTGTGGCCATTTCAGACGTTCCTACACGGCCATGGCGCACTTTTCAGATATCCAGCGGCGAAACAACATGCCAGTGAGGCACTTGATTTGCGACAGCCCGACACGTTGGAATTCAACACTCCTAATGTTCGACCGCCTGCTCCAACAAGAAAAAGCCGTTAACGACTATTTGTATGACCGGGGTGCTAGGACAGCCTCTGTGGAGCTGGGATTTTTTTTTTGCCACGTTACTGGACGCTCATGCGCAATGCCTGTAGGCTCATGCGTCCTTTTGAGGAGGTAACAAACCTAGTCAGTCACACCGAAGGCACCATCAGCGACATCATACCATTTGTTTTCTTCCTGGAGCATGCCCTGCGAAGAGTGCTGGATCAGGCCGTAGATGAGCGTGAAGAGGAAGAGTTGTGGTCACCATCACCACCAGAAACAGCCTTATCAGCATCGCTTGCTGGACCAGCGGCAACGCTGGAAGAGGATTGTGAGGAAGAGGAGTCAGAGGAGGAATGTGGCTTTGAGGAGGAGGAAGACCAACCACAACAGGCATCCCAGGGTGCTCGTTGTCACTGTAAGGATTCCAGTCCTGCTTTTACTTTTTGCCTCAACTTACCTTCCTCACCTGTACTTAAGGCATCACCCCGCCCCAAACAAGTGCTTAGTTGTTGAGTATTGTTTGCTGAAACCAGTGCTCTCTTTCTTATAAGCTATATACTTACCAAAAGAAGTTTTACTTCTACTACTTTAACATTTGGATTTACAAATACCAGCTGCAGTTTGGTCACAAAGGGACTAATAACAACTAGTCTCATTCATCCTGAAGATTGCTATTCCAAGAAGTATTAAGTTATTCAACTCCTCATCTCTACAGGAATTGCTATCTAATTTCTAACAGGAGGATTCTACCAACTACTACTACGGTATTAGTATCAAATCTAATTTACCTTGGATGCCTTAGGTAACGGCTAAGTACAAATTTCATGTTTCCTTTTTGAACTTTTGTAAACTGACTTTGTCTCTCAGAAATTACTTTGATTGCAACGAATGTTTTATTTAATTCTATGAACTTCCTTTGAATACATTCTCATACCGGACAGTAACGGACTTTATGTGACGTCACACAGCCTCATACATCTCAGCGTGCCATACAGCTCCTTACAACTCAGCGTGTCTCACAGCTCCATTTACAATCACTAGTCTGTGTTCAGTTTTCCACGCTGCAAGCCTTACTCTGTGTGCTGTGTCTCGCAGCAGGTCACGCCCCTGTCAGCAGCTGCAGTCTGTGTGTCTCACATTTCCCATGCCTCAGTGATTATTACAATGAACACTATCTCTCACATTTGGGTTTGAGCACAATTATTGTCAAAAGTTGTTATTAATAATAATACTTATTTTCAGCCTCTAAATATTTATATGGTATAACGATATAATATAACCATATAAAGACTTACTGCCATTACTTATAAAAATCACTCTGAATAAAACAGTCTATGCTGATATAATAGCCTGTACTTCAGTTGTGAAACAAATATAATTTATTTAGACTCTGCAGTTGTGATTCAAATAACCAAGGAACCTGATATAACAACTAAGCCATAAAATATGGATCCAGCAGAGCTTCCTCAAATTGTTTATAATTTAACACAAAGAGTTGACCAACTTAGTCAAGCCTTTAGAGAGTTACAATTAGAAAATGAAACTTTAAGAAAAGTAATAAAAGACACTGTATCTATTAAACAGAGCCTTCCTGACAATCTGTCAGAACCATTTATTGCACCTCCTGATTTTTTCAATGGAGATAGGAATTTATACCGTCAATTCAAAAATGCTTGTCTGCTTAATTTCACCCTTAAACCTAAAACATACCCAAATGATAGGGTTAAAGTCCTTACAATGATAAGCTATTTAAGAGGTGAACCTCGCATTTGGGCAGACACTCTCTTTGAGACAAATAATGCTGTTCTTTCATCTTTTTCATCTTTTCTGGATATCATGGATGAATTATACTATGATTCTAACCTACAGTATACTTCTGAGAAAAAGATGAGGAACTTAAAACAAGGTAACAAACCTGTTGAATGTTACATAACAGAATTCAAGCAATATTCTATTGACTCTCAGTGGAACGCCATTGCTTTAAAAAAACAGTTCAGGCTTGGACTCTCTGACGCAGTAAAAGATGAATTAGCCCGAACTGAGTTACCTGAAACATTGGAAGGCCTTATGAAGCTCAGCAGGCAAATTGATAGGAGATTACGTGAAAGAAGATCTGAACGTCAATACCCTGAAATTGTTCATAAGAAGGATAAGGTTTTTAACCATCCCACTTCTAACAGTCCTCATACTGGTTCAACTGGTGCTGAAGCAATGGATATAAGTTTTTTCAGAGGACCTCTAACTCCTGAAGAACGTATCAGAAGGAAGACTAGAGGCCTCTGCATGTATTGCGCATCCTCATCTCATACTTTAAAGGATTGCCCATCTTTGCCACAGAACAAGAAGAGTAAGTACCATACCAATCTTTCTCTCCAGTCAAAGCATAACAACCCTCTTCATTGTTCTTTACTTCTTTCTCTACAGTGGGCAAATAAACAACTGACCATTCCAGCCATCTTGGATACAGGAGCACAAGGAAACTACATAGACAGTTCTCTGGTTTCTAAAAATAAAATACCATTGATAAAAAAGTTGTCTCCTATTTTCCTTCGTGTGGTTGATGGCTCTGAGATATCATCAGGGCCAATTACACATCACACCATCCCGCTCTCTGTCACTACATTAAAAACACATCATGAACATCTCACTTTTGATGTAATCACTTCTCCATTATTCCCAATAGTACTTGGGCTAGCTTGGTTACAGCTACACGAACCTGATATTAATTGGAAATCCTTAAAAGTTCAATTAAATTCTGATTTCTGTCAACAGACTTGCCATAGAATTTCTTTTCACAGTTTATCCTCCACATCAGAAACTCTGATACCAGAAATGTACAAGCAGTTCTCTGAAGTCTTCAGTAAGAAGGAAGCAGATACCCTTCCCCCACACAGAATCTACGACTGCCCTATTGAACTGAAACCTGGAACCACGCCACCTATTGGACATTTATACCCACTTTGTCAACCGGAACTGGATCATCTAAAAACTTACCTAGATGAAAATCTAAAGAAAGGGTTTATCCGTCCTTCGGTTTCCCCTGCTGGTGCAGGAATGTTCTTTGTGCGGAACAAAGACCAATCTCTTCGGCCTATTATTGACTTCAGACAATTGAACAAAATAACCATAAAAAACCGATACCCTCTCCCCCTCATTCCTGAACTCATAGAAAGACTCAGACATGCTCAGATTTTTACTAAATTAGATTTGAGAGGGGCGTACAATTTAGTGCGTATCCGTGAGGGGGATGAGTGGCTTACCGCTTTCAGAACTAGGTATGGGTTGTTTGAATATCTAGTTATGCCTTTCGGCTTAACTAACGCACCCGCAACTTTCCAGTTCTTTATTAATGACATTTTCCATGATCTCCTTGACACATGTGTTGTTGTCTACCTAGATGACATTTTAATCTATTCCACAAATCTAGAAGAACATATCAAACATGTTAGTTGGGTTTTAGCAAGACTCCAAGTCCATCGGCTATACGCCAAATTGGAAAAATGTATTTTCCACACCAACAAAATAGAGTTCCTGGGTTACTCCATCAGCCCAAATGGGATTCAAATGCAAGATAACAAAGTGGAAGCAGTAAAATCATGGCCCACACCTTCAACACGGAAAGAACTACAAAAGTTTCTTGGTTTCAGTAACTATTACAGAAAGTTCATTCGCAATTTTTCTAAAATTGCAAAACCTCTGACTAAATTAACTAGTGCTAATTGCTCTTTCCAGTGGACTAAAGAACAGGATGATGCGTTCAACTTCCTAAAGAATTCCTTTTCATCTGCCCCCATTCTGAAATATCCTGATCCAAACCTTCAATATACCCTAGAGGTGGATTCTTCAGATTATGCTCTTGGCGCTGTCCTCTCCCAAAGACAGTCTCCTACAGAACCACTACACCCAGTTGGGTTCTATTCAAAGATTATGACTCCAGCAGAGATCAATTATTCCATTGGGGACAAGGAACTTCTAGCCATTAAAAGAGCCTTCGAATTCTGGAGACATCTCCTTGAAGGTACCTCCCTACCTATAGTGATTTATACGGATCACCGGAATTTGGAATATCTACAAAATAATAAAACTTTATCTGGACGTCAAGTGAGATGGAGTCTCTATTTTAGTCGTTTCAATTTCCAAATCATGTACAGGCCGGGTTCAAAAAATGGGAAGGCAGATGCACTCTCTCGACGAGATCCAAGACCTATACAGGAAGACTCTCCTACTAGCATTCTTCCCCCTACTCGATTCCTTGCTATCCTATCTCAACAGGATAAGGAATACCAATCTGATCTTTCTTCAGAAGACCAAACCCTACTAGATAGCCTAACCCTCCAGGATGGTTTTTACTTCCATGATTCTAAACTTTATATTCCAGAACGTTTCAGACAGAAAATAATCAAAGATCATCATGACCCTCCACTAATTGGTCATCCAGGAATCAAACGTACACATGAGCTCATCTCCAGAAGTTACTGGTGGCCATCGATGAAAACCAGTATAAAGGAATATATACAACATTGTACAACCTGTACAGTATCAAAACCAGAAAGGAGACCTCCCTATGGCTATTTAATTCCTTTGGAAGTACCGGAATCTCCTTGGTCTCATTTGGGAATGGATTTTATAGTTGATCTACCACCTAGTTCTGGACAAACCACCATTTTAGTTGTTACCGATCATTTTACTAAAATGGCACATTTTATTCCTTTTCATAAGTTACCCACTTCCATTGAAACAGCATATTTATTTCTAAACCACATTGTACGATACCACGGGTTACCATCCATTTTAACTACTGATAGAGGAACCCAATTCACCTCACGCTTCTGGAAAGCACTCACTAAAGCACTCCAAATCGATCAAAGGTTAAGCACAGCCTTCCACCCTCAGACTAATGGCCAAACTGAGAGACTCAATCAGTGGCTTGAGCAATATTTACGATGCTATTGCTCATATCATCAAAATAAATGGACTTCCTTTCTCTCCATGGCTGAATTTGCCTATAACAATACCATTAACAGCACTACAAATTACTCTCCCTTTTTCGCCAACTATGGTTTTAATCCAAGGTTCACTATCCAAACGACTTCTACACATGACTCACCATCTGTTGATGTGCTAACACAAAACATAGCTGAAAATTTTCTACATTTACGAGATAACATCAAACAAGCTCAGGCGTCTCAGAAGAAATTTTATGATTTACGTCGTAGAGCTTCTCCGAAATATTCTATAGGGGACTATGTTTGGTTATCTTCCAAAAACATTAAAATGCACTTACCAAGTAAAAAATTGGCTGGATTGTTCCTTGGTCCATTCAAAATTCTACACATCATCAATGAAAATGCCGTCAGGCTTGATCTACCTGATTCTTTACCCATCCACCCAACTTTCCATGTATCATTATTGAAACCCTACTTGGGAGATAAACCTGATGTACCTCTTCTACCCCCTTCTCCTATTCAATTGGGCACTGATGTCTATGAAGTTTATGATCTTTTGGACTCAAGATTTTATAATGGGGAATTACAGTATCTGGTCCGATGGAAAGGGTTCGCCCCAGAGGATGATACTTGGGAACCTCATGCACACATTAATGCTCCAAAGCTTATTGCTCGTTTTCATAGAAGATATCCAAACAGACCTAAATTCCAACCCGTGGTCGGCTTGCTTGAGGGGGGGGATCTGTAAGGATTCCAGTCCTGCTTTTACTTTTTGCCTCAACTTACCTTCCTCACCTGTACTTAAGGCATCACCCCGCCCCAAACAAGTGCTTAGTTGTTGAGTATTGTTTGCTGAAACCAGTGCTCTCTTTCTTATAAGCTATATACTTACCAAAAGAAGTTTTACTTCTACTACTTTAACATTTGGATTTACAAATACCAGCTGCAGTTTGGTCACAAAGGGACTAATAACAACTAGTCTCATTCATCCTGAAGATTGCTATTCCAAGAAGTATTAAGTTATTCAACTCCTCATCTCTACAGGAATTGCTATCTAATTTCTAACAGGAGGATTCTACCAACTACTACTACGGTATTAGTATCAAATCTAATTTACCTTGGATGCCTTAGGTAACGGCTAAGTACAAATTTCATGTTTCCTTTTTGAACTTTTGTAAACTGACTTTGTCTCTCAGAAATTACTTTGATTGCAACGAATGTTTTATTTAATTCTATGAACTTCCTTTGAATACATTCTCATACCGGACAGTAACGGACTTTATGTGACGTCACACAGCCTCATACATCTCAGCGTGCCATACAGCTCCTTACAACTCAGCGTGTCTCACAGCTCCATTTACAATCACTAGTCTGTGTTCAGTTTTCCACGCTGCAAGCCTTACTCTGTGTGCTGTGTCTCGCAGCAGGTCACGCCCCTGTCAGCAGCTGCAGTCTGTGTGTCTCACATTTCCCATGCCTCAGTGATTATTACAATGAACACTATCTCTCACATTTGGGTTTGAGCACAATTATTGTCAAAAGTTGTTATTAATAATAATACTTATTTTCAGCCTCTAAATATTTATATGGTATAACGATATAATATAACCATATAAAGACTTACTGCCATTACTTATAAAAATCACTCTGAATAAAACAGTCTATGCTGATATAATAGCCTGTACTTCAGTTGTGAAACAAATATAATTTATTTAGACTCTGCAGTTGTGATTCAAATAACCAAGGAACCTGATAGTCACTTATCTGGTACCCGTGGGGTTGTACGTGGCTGGGGGGAAGAAGGTACCTTCAGTGAGATCACTGAGGACGAGGAACAGGACATGAGTAGCTCAGCATCCAACCTTGTGCAAATGGGGTCTTTCATGCTGTCGTGCCTGTTGAGGGACCCTCGTATAAAAAAGTTGAAGGAGAACGACCTGTACTGGGTGTCCACGCTACTAGACCCCAGGTATAAGCATAAAGTGCCAGAACTGTAACCAAATTACCGCAAGTCGGAAAGGATGCAGCAGTTCCAAAAGAAATTAAAAAGTATGCTTTACACAACGTATAAGGGTGATGTCACAGCACAACGGGAATCTAACAGGGGAAGAGGTGAAAGTAATCCTCCTCCTCCCACAACCACGACGTCAAGGACAGGACGCTTTACAGACATGTTGTTGATGGAGGACATGCAGAGCTTTTTAAGTCCTATGCATCGCCACAGCCCTTCAGGGTCCACCCTCAGAGAATGACTCGACTGACAGGTAGCAGACTACCTCGCCTTAACTGCAGATCTCGACACTCTGAGGAGCGATGAACCCCTTGACTACTGGGTGTGCAGGCTTGACCTGTGGCCTGAGCTATCCCAATTTGTGATAGAACTTATGGCCTGCCCCGCTTCAAGTGTCCTGTCAGAAAGGACCTTCAGTGCAACAGGAGGTATTGTCACTGAGAAGAGAAGTTGCCTAGGTCAAAAAAGTCTAGATTACCTCACCTTTATTAAGATGAATGAGGGATGGATCCCGAAGGGACTGACAGTGGGCGATACATTCGACTAAAAAAGGCCTGATGAGATGAGCTGCCTTGGGCTAAAAATGGTCCACACGCTGCTGTATTTTATCTCTGAATGCCGGATTACTTGCGTGACTTATCCGCCACCAACTAGGGTTCAAGCCGCAATGTTTTAGGGCACTTTCTGCCTGGGAAACAAACATCAATTTTTCTGGCCGCTGCTACAGCAGCGGCTGCAACAATACCTAATTTTTCAGGCATGTGTACATGCCTAATTTTTCTGGCCTCTGGTGCAGCACTGTGGCTTCAAAAACCAAACCAATAAAAAAGGCAAATAACAGGGATTAAACTGATAGGAATAGTACTACTTAACACACCACTCCTATCTGGTGGCACAGTAGATTGCACGCGCAGTACCCCAAATTTGAAGTAGGAGGACCGACCAAGCATCTTTTTCCATCTCCCGGTTCCTAAAATCCATGCCATATACACGTCCCCTGATAGGGAACGTAACAGGGATTAAACTGATAAGAATAGTACTACTAAACACACCACTCATATCTGGTGGCACAGTAGATTGCACGCGCAGTGCCCCAAATTTGAAGTAGGAGGACCGACCAAGCATCTTTTTCCATCTCCCGGTTCCTAAAATCCATGCCATATACACGTCCCCTGATAGGGGACGTAACAGGGATTAAACTGATAAGAATAGTACTACTGAATACACCACTCATATCTGGTGGCACAGTAGATTGCACGTGCAGTGCCCCAAATTTGAAGTAGGAGGACCGACCAAGCATCGTTTTCAATCTCCCGGTTCCTAAAATCCATGCCATATACACGTCCCCTGATAGGGGACGTAACAGGGATTAAACTGATAAGAATAGTACTACTGAACACACCACTCATATCTGGTGGCACAGTAGATTGCACGTGCAGTGTCCCAAATTTGAAGTAGGAGGACCGACCAAGCATCTTTTTCCATCTCCCGGTTCCTAAAATCCATGCCATATACACGTCCCCTGATAGGGGACGTAACAGGGATTAAACTGATAAGAATAGTACTACTGAACACACCACTCATATCTGGTGGCACAGTAGATTGCACACGCAGTGCCCCAAATTTGAAGTAGGAGGACCGACCAAGCATCTTTTTCCATCTCCCGGTTCCTAAAATCCATGCCATATACACGTCCCCTGATAGGGGACGTAACAGGGATTAAACTGATAAGAATAGTACTACTGAACACACCACTCATATCTGGTGGCACAGTAGATTGCACACGCAGTGCCCCAAATTTGAAGTAGGAGGACCGACCAAGCATCTTTTTCCATCTCCCGGTTCCTAAAATCCATGCCATATACACATCCCCTGATAGGGGACGTAACAGGGATTAAACTGATAAGAATAGTACTACTTAACACACCTTATAATAACGCAGAGAGAGGCAACGCAGAGAGAGGAGTCTGAAGAAGAGGAGTCAGAGGAGGAAGGTGGCTTTGAGGAGGTGGAAGACCAAACACAGCAGGCGTCCCAGGGGGCTTGTTTTCCCCTTTCGGGGACCCTTGGTGTTGTACGTGGCTGGGTGGAGGAAGAGACTTCAATGATATCAGTGAGGACAAGGAACAGGAAATGGCTAGCTTGGTATCCAACCTTGTGCAAATGGGGAATTTGCGGTTGTGCAAATGGACTGTTTGCGGTTGTTTGCGGTGCGTTAAACGGGGAGTTTGGTCTGTCACTGTGAAGCGGGCGTAACCCTTACACTACCTGATCGATACAACATCATACCTGATGTTTTAAAGCACGTTATTCCAAACAATTTAGGAATGTTAGGTGATTTATGCCCTTTATGGATTAAAACCAGACTCTGCATCAACTATGTAATTTTCCGTGGGAGTTTTGCCATGGATCCCCCTCCGGCATGCCACAGTCCAGGTGTTAGTCCCCTTGAAACTACTTTTCCATCACTATTGTGGCCAGAAACAGTCCCTGTGGGTTTTAAAATTCGCCTGCCTATTGAAGTCAATGCCAGATTCCTGGCACCCTGACATTTATAGGCTATGGGGGTTTTTTTATTTTGGGTGGGCTTTTTTATTTTGATAGGGCTGTTAGATAAGGTGTAATTTTTTTTTTTTTTATAATTTCGTTTTTTTGTAATTTAGTGTTTGTTATTTTTTGTAACTTAGTATTTTTTTTGTTTGTAATTAGATAGTTTGTCATTTTTAGAGTAGTGTTAGGATTTTTTTAATGTGTAGTTTAGTTTAATTTAATTGGTAGTTAGTTTAATTTTAGTTTAATAATTATATTAGTTTAATTGTTAGTTTAAACTTAGTTATTTTTATTTAAATATATTTAAATAGTGTTTGCGATGGCAGCAGTTTAGGGGTTAATAGGTTTATTATAGTGGTGATGATGTCAGGAAACAGCGGAATAGGGGTTAATAATTTTATTTATTGGCGGCAAGGTCGGGAGCAGCAGATTAGGGGTTAAAAATTTAAAATAGTATTGGCATTGCGGAAGGGCGGCTGTTTAGGGGTTAATAACTTTAATTTAAGAGGTTAATAACTTCACTGAATGACATTAAAATCACTACCATGCATTAAACGTTTGATGGGTAATTCTAATTAACAAATCGTTCATATACAATTGACCGAAAATACAATTCATTATGTAAACAAACACACCCCTTATATCCGATTGGCCGATTGCCGGCTTTGTGACTGGTTGAGACTTGTGGACTGGTCGCCAATGCCTCTGATAGATGCTCTGTGAAATCGCTGAGTGCCGTAAGTTGCGTCACTATAAAGCTGGCGATCTATTAAATCACGTTAATATCTTTACCTCATATTAAACGGATGTTGGGTATTTTTTCAAATAAACCGCTAATATATAATAAACTGATAATTTATTGTAAATAAATACACCCCTCACATTTGATTGGCTGACAACCCCGAGAACACATGCACTATGTTATGCCAAAATTGATTTTGGGATAATGATAACATTGCGATCCGAGTGTTTATAGTCATCATTATTATTATCATTTTTTGTCACACACTTTTTTATATATTATTAATTATAACATTATGTGTTAGGTAGAAAAATACAGTCCTGTTTGATATTTTGGGGAGAAGGATCTGCTGCAAAGGCTTTGTGAATAGTCTTGTCAGACGCTAAAGGTAATTGGATCTTTTATCACTCTCCCATGATCACCACTACTGATGTTACTATAACCATTTACATATGTCTTTTACCACACCCCCTGACTCCACACGCTTTCAATCACTGACACTAAAATCAACTGTGTTAGTGTCATGTCTAAATCCATTCCACCTTACACAGCGTATCTAACCTGTCATACCACCTTTTATTTCAATTAAGCAGATCAGGTTTCCCTATTTAATCTCCTTGTAACCAAGATGCATTGCTGGTTTATTGAAGTTTATTGCCAAAGTAAAGCAGCTCAACTCCTTACCTAGAGTACCAAAACAAGATTCTCCTGATCAGAAAAACCTTTTGCCGTTACAAGCAGCTTCTGCTTCAAGCTGCCACAGCCGCTGACGTCACCGCAGCGCCGATTCACGCTACCGCTCTGACACACTCTCCCTGTCTAAACAGACAGCATACAGACTCCCAGCTACACGGAGCCATTACCACGCTGCACGCTCACTAATCCCTGCAAGTATTCTACCTACCCGCATCTGGGATTCCTCTCACAGGCTCTGCTTCTGAATTAAGGTTCTGTATATAGAGTGCTTAAGTCTCTGTTTTCCCATTTGACATTACTCTTTAAACAACAGTTGAATTGAAGGTAAAACTCCTGTTTGTAACTGTGCAGTCTGGGTTCCATATTTCACCTGTCACCTGTGAATCTGACTTTACAGACATATACTATTTATGTTTAACCCTTATGCTTCCTGTTGCACTATATAAGACCTGCCTAAGATAAAGCTCATTAGTACTACTCATATTATTGGGTCTTATCCCTCAGGCTAAAATTAACACAAGTGATTAAGTTAGTGTTTATCTTACTAGCAAGCACACTTAGTAACTTGTAACACTCCACAATTATTTATCCTGCTTAGAGGTCTTAAATGTTTACTTAAATACTTGCTGCATATGACAGAGCTTTACATATTATCACAGATCGTTACATAATAAACCAGCCCTATTAAAATGGAGCCTTCTGATGTGACCCCACAACTACACAGCCTTAACCAACGTTTAGATAATCTGACCCAGGCTTTTAGAGAGCTGCAAGTAGAGAACCAGAGCCTCAAAGCCTGTTTTAGGGAAGTTTTATCTAACAGAAATACCGGAAACGACCACCAGGCTGAACCTCAGGTCTCATACCCAGAGAAGTTTTCTGGTGATCGCTCCACTTTCAGACAGTTTAGAAATGCCTGTCTACTATTGTTTGACTTACGTCCCAGGACCTATGCTACTGACCGGAGCAAGGTGCTCACTATATTGTCCTACTTGAGGGGAGAACCTAGGGCCTGGGCAGATTCATTTTATGAGACTCAGGATCCTATCCTAAACTCTTTAGATGCATTCCTCAAAGCTTTGTCTACCCTTTATGACGACCCCTATCGGCAAGTTACTGCAGAAGGTAAACTAAGAAACCTCAGGCAACTAAAAACACCGGTAGAGGAGTATATCACCCGCTTTAAGATCTGGGCCAGGGATTCCCTCTGGAATGAGGTTTCTTTAAAAAACCAGTATCGCCTAGGATTGGCGGAGGACATTAAGGACGAACTAGCCAGGGTAGGCATACCAGACCGCCTTGAAGAGTTATACGCTCTTACTATCACTATAGACCGTAGGCTTAGGGAGAGGAGACAAGAAAGAAACCCTTCTACTACTCCTGTACGCAGGGTTTTACCCACACCTCCTACTTCCAGTTCTTCAGCTGAACAGCCTATGGATATCAGTTTCCTCAGAGGACCTCTTTCCCCACAAGAGAAGGCTAGACGCCGTACACTCAGTCTCTGTATGTATTGTGGGGGGACTGAACATACTGTTAAAGAATGTCCTTTACTCACAAAGCAGAAGTTAGGTAAGGCACTCACAACTAAACATTGCTTACATACAAAAACCTTATCTACCACCTATCTTACTTTACCCTTACTTTTGCAGTGGGATCGACACAGGATAAACTGTAACGCCATGATTGACACCGGAGCATGTGCAAACTTTATTGATTTAAGTTTAGTTGAAGTTAATAAAATACCTTTTTTGTTCAAAAGCACACCTATGCCTCTTAAAGTCATTGATGGTACACCATTAGCATCAGGTCCAGTCTCTCAACAAACCATCCCTCTCCTTGTTACATCTACTTCTGGTCATTCTGAGACTATCTCTTTTGATATCATCTCTTCTCCAATTTATCCTATCGTTCTGGGTATCTCTTGGCTCAAAAAACACCAACCTACGGTTCATTGGGATTCTCTCACCTTATCCTTCTCATCACCTTACTGTACTTCCACGTGTTTTCCTAACTCCAACTTGCTTTCCACAACTACTCCTACCATTCCTTCTCCATATCTTGACTTCTCTGAGGTTTTCAACAAAAAGGAGGCTGAGACATTGCCTCCACATAGGCCTTACGATTGCCCCATTGACCTTCTCCCTGGGGTAACCATACCCTATGGGCATATTTACCCCCTCTCAAGACCCGAATTAATCCATCTAAAGTCTTACATTGCTGAGAATTTAAAGAAGGGGTTTATCCGTCCATCCACTTCCCCTGCTGGAGCCGGCATCTTTTTTGTTAAAAACAAGGATGGGTCCTTACGTCCCATAATTGATTATCGGGAACTCAATAAGCGTACTGTAAAGAACCGATACCCACTACCTCTCATCCCAGAATTGATTGAGAGGTTAAGAGGCGCAACTATATTCACGAAACTGGATCTTAGGGGCGCATACAACCTTGTTAGAATAAGGGCCGGAGACGAGTGGCTGACGGCATTTAGGACCAGGTATGGTCTTTTCGAGTATACCGTTATGCCGTTCGGTCTCTGTAATGCTCCGGCAACATTTCAAAACTTCATTAATGACATCTTTAGGGATATTCTTGACACTTTTCTGGTGGTCTACCTTGACGACATCCTAATCTACTCTTCTTCTTACTCAGAACATATCAATCACGTCAGGCTTGTACTATCCAGACTACAGACACACAAATTGTATGTTAAGCTGGAAAAATGCCTTTTCCATGTCAGTCAGGTTTCCTTCTTGGGCTACAATATTAGTAAAAGTAACATCATGATGGAGGACAGTAAAATTACAGCTATCACCTCCTGGCCAAGACCCTCCAATATAAAAGACGTCCAACGTTTTTTAGGCTTTGCAAATTTTTACAGACGGTTCATTAAAGATTTCGCAGCCATCACCAAACCCCTCACTAATCTGACCAAAACCACTTCTGCCTTTCTATGGACTTCCCAGGCACAGAACGCTTTTGATCTCCTAAAATCGCGGTTTATCACATCCCCAGTTCTACAACTACCTAATAGCAAAGCACAGTTTGTCCTAGAGGTGGATGCATCAGACTACGCTATCGGCTCCGTTCTCTCACAAAAAGCTTCTCCAAAAGACTCACTCCATCCAGTATGTTACTTTTCCAGACTTCTGACACCAGCGGAGTTGAACTATCCGGTTGGTGAAAAGGAGCTTTTGGCCATTAAGTCATCTTTCGACCAGTGGAGACACTTATTGGAGGGCGCAGAACAACCCATAGTGATTTACACGGATCATAAGAACTTGCAATACCTCCAGACCAACCGTACGCTCTCAGCCCGTCAGCTCCGCTGGAGTCTTTACTTTTCCCGATTCTCCTACACTATCACTTACCGTCCTGGAACAAAAAACGGGAAGGCTGACGCCCTCTCTCGTAAGGATGCTAGACTCCAGACAACCCCATCCTACTCAACTATTATCCCCAAGTCCCACATCATAGGTCTCCTCTCCAAGGATTTTGCTGAACTAAAAACCCAACAACAGCTGGATACAACAAAATCTTCTTACCCTCTCTTACCTGATGTCAACGGAGTTCTCTGCAACCACTCCAAACTTTATATACCTCCTTCGCTCCGCAACAAAGCCCTATCACTCTCCCATGACTCTTCCTTAGCTGGTCACTTGGGTATACACAAGACCCTAGATCTACTTCGCAGATATTTCTGGTGGCCATCTATGAGAATGTCTGTTAACAATTATGTCAAGTCTTGTCCCACATGCCAGACTTGTAAACCCTCACATCAATTGCCTCTGGGGCTATTACAGAATTTACCTATTCCTGAACGCCCTTGGGCTAGTGTGTCCATGGACTTCATAGTGGACCTTCCAAAATCCGACGGCATGACTGTTATCTTTGTCGTTGTTGACTTATTCTCACGAATGGCACATTTTATTCCAATAGAATCACTACCGACTGCTCAAAAAACTGCAGAACTGTTCATCAAAGAGGTTGTTAGGCTACATGGACTCCCAACATCCGTCCTCAGTGACAGAGGGTCACAATTCACCTCCAAGTTTTGGAAATATCTTTGTCAATCTCTTTCTATCCAACAACATCTTACCACTGCATACCATCCGCAATCTAATGGGTTATGTGAAAGAATCAATCAGTGGTTGGAACAATATTTGAGATGCTTTTGCTCCAACAAACAGGACTCTTGGCTATCTTTCCTACCACACGCTGAATTCGCCTTTAATAACACTACCAACACCTCCACGGGGTATTCACCCTTTTATGCCAACAACGGACTCCACCCACGATTTCATCCGTTACCTCCAACTGACACTCCTTGTCCGCAGGTTAATGACCTGATCAATTCTATCAAACAAACATTTACCGTAATCAAAGATAACATTCAGCAAGCTCAAGCCACCCAGAAACGCTCCTATGACCTCCGACATCGGGCTCCTCCCGTATACAAGGTTGGTGACCTGGTTTGGTTAGCCACAAAAAATCTCAGGATACCTACTCCTTGTAGGAAATTCAACAACCTTTTTGTGGGGCCTTTTCCCATCATCTCCATCAGCAACCCTCTCACGGTCACTCTGCAGTTGCCCTCTTCCTACCGCATCCATCCGACGTTCCACATCTCCCTCATCAAGCCTTGTGACACCTCCCGATGTCTGCCTCTCCCTCCACCATCTTCCCCGGCACCCGATCCTGAGTATGAAGTCCACTCTATCTTGGACTCTAGGCGTTGCCATGGTCAACTTGAGTACCTAGTGCATTGGGCTGGATTCGATTCTTCCGAGGATTCTTGGGAGCCGGCCTCCAATCTCTCTGCACCCCGTCTGGTGTCCCTTTTCCATAGGCGCCATCCAGAAAGACCCGCGCCTTGACACCTTTGGGGTTCCTTTGCAGGGGGGATATGTCATGTCTAAATCCATTCCACCTTACACAGCGTATCTAACCTGTCATACCACCTTTTATTTCAATTAAGCAGATCAGGTTTCCCTATTTAATCTCCTTGTAACCAAGATGCATTGCTGGTTTATTGAAGTTTATTGCCAAAGTAAAGCAGCTCAACTCCTTACCTAGAGTACCAAAACAAGATTCTCCTGATCAGAAAAACCTTTTGCCGTTACAAGCAGCTTCTGCTTCAAGCTGCCACAGCCGCTGACGTCACCGCAGCGCCGATTCACGCTACCGCTCTGACACACTCTCCCTGTCTAAACAGACAGCATACAGACTCCCAGCTACACGGAGCCATTACCACGCTGCACGCTCACTAATCCCTGCAAGTATTCTACCTACCCGCATCTGGGATTCCTCTCACAGGCTCTGCTTCTGAATTAAGGTTCTGTATATAGAGTGCTTAAGTCTCTGTTTTCCCATTTGACATTACTCTTTAAACAACAGTTGAATTGAAGGTAAAACTCCTGTTTGTAACTGTGCAGTCTGGGTTCCATATTTCACCTGTCACCTGTGAATCTGACTTTACAGACATATACTATTTATGTTTAACCCTTATGCTTCCTGTTGCACTATATAAGACCTGCCTAAGATAAAGCTCATTAGTACTACTCATATTATTGGGTCTTATCCCTCAGGCTAAAATTAACACAAGTGATTAAGTTAGTGTTTATCTTACTAGCAAGCACACTTAGTAACTTGTAACACTCCACAATTATTTATCCTGCTTAGAGGTCTTAAATGTTTACTTAAATACTTGCTGCATATGACAGAGCTTTACATATTATCACAGATCGTTACAGTTAGTTTGTGGGTGGGTGGATGTATGAAGCATTTGATTGAGTATTATATTGTATAAAGTGTAGTAGTGTGTACTTGATTTTTATACAGCCTGATGAAACCGTGCTGTGACATGGAGAAACGCGTTGCTTTTTAAACTCTTTTTGTATTAAAATAATTTTATCCTTGTACCTGCTGCTACACTGTGCTTTCTGTTTATGCTATCTTTGGAAGAAAATAGCATTACCCAACTTGCTACAACACTCACAGTGGCTCACCTCTGAACATCACTTCCTCAAGCTTAAAATATATTTTTGGATAATATATGCTGACTCCCCCTGTTGGGATTGAGTGTATTTTGGGTCACAACAAAGGAACCTGATCCCCTTACAACTACCACTCCTGAACTCCGCCTGGTGGGATATTCAGAACTTTGTGATCACCTCTGTGGGTCTACCTTATCCTGTTCACTGCCTGAGTGTCTACCGGACCACTTGAGGTTCCGGTCTGCCTGATTGCACAACTTGTGCTTGATACCACGTGAGTAGCTATTTGGCTATTTTGGATTTATTGCACCTTGATCGCCTGATCTGCACCATGTGGTGCCCTCTTTGCTTTGTTTTTTAGAACTTTAATTTTAGTGGTGACGATGTTGGGAGCGGCAGATTAGGGGTTAATAAATATATTATAGTGTTTGGGATGCGGGAGGGCCTCGGTTTAGAGGTTATTAGGTAGTTTATGGGTGTTAGTGTACTTTTTAACAC